>NW_009613321.1:0-29280 GCF_000690535.1 Cariama cristata
GCCGTTGGTTACAGAGATGTATGTTGTGCGAAGTGAATTTCCAGCCAACAAAGAGAAGTGTAGTTTTCGTACTGCGGACTGAAAACCGTGCTGGTTCCCAGCAGTGGATTGGCATCAGAAATTTGAGAGTTTCACGGTTGGCATGCACTTTTGATGGTTGGTGTGTCGAGTCTATGACAGTATGAAGTAAATCTTGAAGAATCCCTTCTTCCTTACTCCTTAGACAGCCACGGTTCTCTGATCTCGAAAGTCTTGCGTAATCATGTAGATTTTTTTTTTTTATTATTCTAAATGTTGCTGTTTAAATTGACAATGTACGTGTATGAGGGAAAAGAATTTTAAATTAATGTGAATTTAAAGAGTTAAAGTATAAAAACCTTTAAAGTTAAAAGAACATCTTTAAAGAGAAGCTAATTATACCATTGTAATGACCAATATTAAAATTGGTGGTTTGACAAATTAGTAATAATAGTGTAAGCTTTTTGGTAGAAGGGACCTATTTTCCTTAGTGACTTGTCACAATATATTTAATGCTCAGTTAAACAAAATCTAAACGTTTGTAGAAACCATCTAAGGCACTCAGCGTTCGGCAGCCCTGCTGCCATGGCCTTTCCGGGCACCTTTGCAGCCGTGGTGCCAGGGCAGCGCAGCCTGGTGCAGTGTGAGGTGTTGGTCTGTCCGTGTGCGTTCTTACCCGGCGTTAGGGGTGAAACTGTGGTTTGGATGTGGCTTTGCCTGAAACCCATGCTGATGCTAAGCTTGCTCAATTTGGCGTGTTAAAAAGACAGATTTTTGCAAGTGAATTTGGGATCTGAAAGTCAGACTCTGTTACAAAGGGGTTTTTGCCTCTTGGTCAAATCCTGAGGGGTCAGGAGGTAGAACTATGTCACTCTTGCCTATTTTAACTCGATAAAAAAAGAAAGGAGGGGAAGCTTTTCTCTTAGGAAGAGTTTGTGATGCATCCAGATGTCAATTTTGTAACTGTTTATTTGCCAGATCCGTGCAGAAATCCTGGTTTCTTGAACAATAGAGAGGGTCTGGGTGCTCCCTGAGCCCCTTTCGGACAGATCTCGGCTCCAGAAGTGCTCTCTGTAGCTTTTGTTCCAGACTGCATTGTTGGCACCTGTGGGGGCTGCATTTGAGGCTTTGCTTTGTCTGTGGGGCCCAGTTTCTTCTGCTTACCTTGATGCCAGTTTTTGCTTAAGGAGTTCCACATCTGAAGGTTTCATTGTGTTGATGCTGCACAGCACAGATCCCAAAACACCTTTCAGGTGCCTGCAGTTACTAACCGTGGATGCTTTGTAGGCGGATCGTGTTTTGTGTGACTGTAGTGTTGCCCTCTACTAAGCTGCATGTTGCTGAACTGTTATGAGGCACTGGTGCACATTGATGAAAATTGCCGTGTTTCACGGCAAAGAGGTGCACAGGAGATGCTTGGCAGTGTCGTAGTTCCTTGGGATCGCTATGAATGGAAATAAATGTTGGCCACCGTAGGAGACTTATATATAGTTTGTCTCGGGTTCAATTCCACTCTTGGTAGCAGGCGTGCAGTAGCTGCTGTCCTTTTAGGCACGGCGTGCGTAGACCCGCTGTAACCAGCTGTATGTCTGTGGTATCTTGCCAGGATAAGTGGAAAGCTGTGGTGTGGTTTATAAACCCAAATCTATCCCATATCCCAGAGAGGAATTTCAAGGAAGATGTTCCATTTTTATTGAGGGCATTGATAGAAAGTTGCAAAGCCCCCGATACAGAAGGGTTAAATCTTTGCTTTAGCTTGAGCTAGCACAAGGTTGCCTCCCGAAGCATAGGTAAGGATGACAGGAGCCACATTGTTTGCAGGCCCTATTAGACAAGGGAAACCAGTTCCAACCGGCCTTGAAGACAGCGGCCCAGGACAACTCAGCAGTTTCGGCCAAAGGTGAAAAGTTTACTGTGAAGAAGACTGCTGCCTTCCTCCCAAAGACTCCCACCCATGACCCCCAAAGGGGAAGGAACTGGTGATACTGAATTCCTGGAACTAATTGTAATATCCCTGCCTGTTCTCGGAAATCTAATGAATATGTATACCTATGTGGGATCAATACCTGGGCTTTTGTTCTCTGGGGGGGACACAAGTTTGGAAGAGCCCTTGCACCCAGCACCGAAATGAACATAGCTGCTTTATAACTCTCCGTGAGTTGTAGGGTTTCCGCACGTCATTTTTGGCGACCCAGATGGGACCTCTCTGCCCGACTGCAGAACTGGCTGAGAGGAGGACGTCCTAGGTGCACCCCGAGATTTCTCGGCGGAACTCCCTCGCTCGCCCAATTGCTGCAAGGGTAAACAAGGACTGTCAGTGGACCAGGTATGTGGAAATGAGGGGATACCTGTAAGTCGTATGGAGACATCCTACGTGGGGTAAAGAGCTACATCGCTCGCCCCTGGGTCATCTGGGGTTCGAGTCCCTGATGATCCCTCGGGAATTCCTGTTTGAGTAGTAATGGTGACTTGGATGCTCCTGGTTGAAGTGGCAGGAGCAATAACTTGTTCCATTGTGATCATCTGTGTTTGTTGTTGAAGGCACCCGGTGCTGTCTGTAGTTTAAACTCATTTAATACTTGTAAACCACGGTCAATGTGAGAAAGGGTGTGAAAGTGTGTGACTGAAATGTGCAGTTAAGTACGAAGCGAGAACAGAGTTCTGATCTGCGGTTCTATTCTCCCGTGAGGGAAATAGGGGGAGATGAACGAAGTGAAAATTGATATTCGTTTTTTTGGTTGTTTTTTTTTTGCGTTTTGTATCTGTCGGTGATGTTAGGGAAAAGGCATTAATTTATGGGTGGTAATGGAGATATAAATAAAGACTTGGTGTTAGCCCCAGAGCGAGGAGCTGACGGGAGGTATGGAGTTGGGCTAAGCCCTTGTCCCTGGTGTAAGCGTTGTTCTTTATTAATAAGACTCAAGTGCCAAAATTGTCAAAAGTATATAATTACTTTCAGGGGATCTCAAAACCTTTCATTAACTTTACCTTGGCTCCTGTTTGTATATGTTGAAGGGCTACTACTCCTTTGGAACAAGCTCCGTAAGATATTATTGTTGTAGGAGCAGGCACTTTTTTTCTCTGGGGGGGACACAAGTTTGGAGGAGCGATCCCCCTTGCACCCGGCGCCGAAATAAACATACCTGCTTTATAACTCTCCGCGAGTTGTAGGGTTTGTTTCTGCATGTCACTCCTGAAGACCTGTGACGTTACCAGGATGCTCTGATTCTGTGGCAGCCTAAGCTCATTCGTTAAAACAAAGAACCCCTCTGACCTTCCCACATTTTTCATATTTTGAGAGTAGCTCCTTATATTTGTGTTTAGAATGTACTGAGGTTGCAGTTTCTGTTCACCTCCCCTCAAATGTGGGGGTGTGAAGGCTCGTTATCCGTTCAAGACTGAAATCTCAGATTATCCTGTAGCTGTGTGTCTCCACGCTGCTGGGATTTACAAAGTGCTATGACATTCCTGATGAACTGAGAACAGGCCAGGATGGCACAAGGGATTTACACGTCTTATAATAACTTTGTCAAAATTTATTTTACTTTTAGACCACGATGAATGTGGAACATGAAATTAGCCTCTTAGTTGAGGAGATTCGGCGGCTGGGAACCAAAAGTGAGTATTGTAATATCTCTGACTGTACAGATGTAGTCATGTTATACATACAAGTATGTATAGGACATACATGTTATACACATGTAGTCATGTTGTATCAACCTATGAACTTGGCAAATTTCATTAAGGAAGCTCGGGTAACCTGTAAACTTGTATATATGCAATGTTGGACTTCATGTTGGACTGTATGGTGCTTATGCGTCCCATCCTTTAACGTAGTTCCCTTACCAAGTGAAAGGTTTAAGCCTCTGTAGCGCAGAGGAGGTAGGCCTGCAATCCCACTCCCACTAAAATCAACTGCAAAATTACCCTTTTCTTTAGACTTCTGATACTCGTTACAGCCATCAAAGCAGCAAGTTGCACCTTTTCTTTCCACCTCCTTTCTTGGTTACTTCAGAACTCGGAATTTACACACTTCAGTTCTGTTCATCATAGTATTATTTGGGAGGAATTGATCTGTATGCATAAAACTAATCCAGGAGTTATATGTGTAGTCCCAGCCTTCCTTAAACTTGCTTAGAAGGTGGCCTTTTCTGTTAAGATTGTTTTTCACTGTTAAAACTCCTCTTTCTTTACAAATATTTATGCAATTTGTAGATGTGCTACCTGCTCATGTATTTCAGTTCTGACGCAATTTCATTCACTTCCATTTGTTTTTCAAAACCTAAATGGTTACATGCATCTTGTATTTTGTATGACTGCATCTGCCTTTTAGGAATAGCCTAGCTAACCTTAACATATATTTTTAAATTCCTGCTTTGTGTGAGAAATTAATTCATATTGCATCTTTTTCAATGTGTACCTTAAATACTAATAAGTGAAAAAAAAATATTTGGAAAAAAAGTTTAATTATTTAAAACTAATTTCTTCCTTATGCTTTGAAGAGGTTTAATAGCCCGTGCTGGTCATAGGTTTCAGAAAGTCATCTTTAAAAAACCCCATAGCAGGTATGTGGTCCTTGATACGAGTTTCTGGAAAAAAGGGAGTGTCATACCAGGCAGGAGTTCTGCCTACTATTTATTGTCAGCATTCGTAATATGTTCCCCAATAAACTGGGAAACACCATGGGGTTTACTTTCAACGTTCTGACTGCGTGTCACTTTGTTTCCCCAGTAATCTCCTAACTAAAAGAAAAACTGCGTGTGTTTTCATGTTATATCTTTGATTTAGATGCTGATGGACAAGTGAGCGTGAAATTTGGTGTGCTCTTTGCTGATGAAAAGTGTGCCAACCTCTTTGAAGCCCTAGTGGGAACTCTTAAGGCTGCAAAACGACGGAAGATTGTCACTTATCAAGGGGAGCTACTTTTACAAGGTGTTCATGACAACGTTGATATCATGCTGCTGCAGGACTGATGCAGTGTTCCAGCTATGCATTAATGCAATTGTTTGAGACAATGATTTGCAACATCCTCTGAATAAGGCTGATCATTCTAAGGTGTTTTGATGTATTTTCTATACCTTTATAGTCAAAAGGAAACTCTCCTATTTTGGAAAACATTCCCTTTTGTAATTCTTCCTAAAATGGTACCGTATGTGAGTAAGATAAAAGATGCCAGATCTATCTCTCTCTCTTTTTTTTTTTTTTAATTTTAAAAATCTCAGGTGATGCTCTCAAATGTCTGCTGGTTATTTTCAACATATGAAGAAGGGGATAGGTATTTTAATGTTTACAGATCAAAATGTGCCATGAAAGTATAAAATAAAAGCACATACTTAAATTTATGTAATTCTTATTACTGTTGTTTCTCTTTTTATTTGCAATTTGAAATGAAAGCAAACTGAATTCCTGGAAGGAACGTAGTTAAGTAACTGTACAGAAAGCATGACCATGAGATAGAAATAATTTTGCAGCGTGATTCAACTGAAGAACGACCATCCTTCAGAGTGACCGGATTATGCACAAGAAGCCACGAATGATAGATGTACCTCATTCATCTTTGGCAGCATAAAATGCTTTCATTTTTTTTGTTCGCTAGTCTTTTGAAGGAAGTGGGTGAGGAGCTCCTTGAATACTTTCATGCAGTGTTAACTAGAAGATGGTACAGCAGCTTCAGGTTGTGATTATTTTCCTCATGGAAATCATACTTTCTCTAAATCACTTCAGGCAGAAAGTGGGCAGGGGAGGAAAAAAAGCCCTTTTGTTTGTTTTCTAGCTTACTGCTAATTCTTCTTAGCAGGTAAAAGTGCTCCCTTGAGTAGTGAGAAAGAGTTGCTGCGTGAGGAAAGCAGCAGTGGGTAAGCAAACTGCTTCCTGCTCTCTGCTTCCACTCTGCAGCTGCAGCTCTTAAAGTTGCAGGGTGGGTGAATTTCCCTTTACTTAGCAGCAGACTTTTACACGTGCAAAATGCTTGAAAAGTATCTCCTTATTTCCAGGTACAGGAAATGCACGCGTGGTTACGGAATCTCTACAAAGCTGTGTAATTCCAGCTGCTACCCCTTTCATCTTTCTTTGCTCTGCTTCACGCAGCAGGAAGACAACTTTAAATCCTGTGTGCAAATAGACCTGGGCTGCCTCTGCCTGTGTTGGCCCCAGAATCTGAAGAGCAGGGAAGTGATACACAGAGAAACTTGAGCTGTCTGGGTCCAAGCCAGCTGGAGCGGAGAAGCAGAGCAGGAGCTCAGCACAGCTTACTGCCTCCAGCACCCTGTCACTCCGGTGCAGCTATTCTGCTTCCAGACCTGAGCTGAGAAGTGCGTGCGCCCTTGTGCTCCACGGGTGGAAAGAAGGGGGACTGAGACCCAGGCCTTCTGCGTTAGGGGTGAGACCAGGCAGCTCTGCATTACCAGATAACCACACTTGTTTTTTCCTCTGCCTCTATTTTGTCGAAAGCCTGAGTCATTGGCTGGGTTCACAGGACAGCCTGACTGTGCTGACAGATACTGAGTGCTTTGTGATTGTCTGAGATATGCTGGGTTTGGTACAGGAGGGCACCATCCTGCCCCAGCCAGGGTATAGTTCTCTGTGCATGTTCATGAGAGCTCTTTAAGCACTGAAGGAGCCTCAGTCTTGAAAATTTAGTTAAAAAAAAAACCAAACAAAACACCACCCAAACCCAGTAAATGTAAGTCTCAGTCCTGAGTTGGAGCTGAGACGGGACTATGAAGAGACCTTTATGTCTCTCATTTTGGATTTACTCTCTTAACAATTCTAATAAAGGTATTCAGGGCTTCTGGGAACACTATGTAGAAAGAGACAAGGAAACTTGGCACTAAACCAAATCTCTAACAATCAGAGGAGAATGTGACTGTGTACTTCCCCCGGGGGAACTGAGATTCATTTTCCCTCTGTTTCTGAAAGCAGAAGAGGAACAACATGAACAAGGATGTGTATCCAAGAACTTGCTCTCAGTGCAGTGCTTAATGTGTCTACTGGCCCCAGAATTGTGTAGGCTTCTTCAGTTCAGGTTATATACAAGCACTGTTGGCTTTGTTTCGAAATTATTTTTTTTTTTGCAGAGAAAAATTAAAGGCTAGCATTGCTTCACAGGCATGGGACCACACCTCTGTTAAGGAAATAATTAGCACAGCAAATGTCCTGGACACAAGATATAGTTCCTGGAGCACTTGACACAATAATAGAAAAGCTCACGTTGGGGAAGGCGTTACCTGTGTCTGTAAGCAGTAGGACAATCAGCAGTCGCCTGTGATGGGTTCATGACCTTGCCAGCCATGGGTCTGAAGGAAGTTTGTAGGTTGGCTGGGAGCACCAGTAATTCCAAAATAGCAAGTCATTCTCCTGACCGCTGGGAAGCAGGAAGATCTAGAGATCTTTGACAACAGCATAAAAGAGTTGTCAGTAGGGCTGTTACCTGCCTGTGATAATGCTGGGAAATTAGTGAGAGAGTAGCTTAGCTAATTCAGTCTCCTCCTGCATGAGATCTGAGAGCATGATGGAACCTCAAAGAGAGGTTAGATGAGCTCCAGGCAAATCTAGCTGGTACAATTTAAGATGTTACCACTGTATGTCTTCAGCAGGGACTGTTAGAGTAACTGATGGAGTGGAGTGTACGCGCTCAGCTGTTCATGCAAAATCCAGTGACTGGAGATAAATGTGCTTTTCAAAGCAATTTTGAGTAAGCTGTGGCGGTGCTGAGGTGCCGGTTTGCAAAACCTCTGGCAAGGGGTGGTAACGTCTTAAACTTTGCAGCTATTTCTCTTGTAAGCATAGGTTTTTGCTGGGTACTTGAGGAAAGGAAGGGTTGAAATATGTGTGATGTTGTCTTTTACATGCCTCTCATGTTGGAATGAATTTTGAAAACGCATGTTGTGTTTTGCTTGTTTCTCATCTCCCCTCCAAAGCCTTGCTGGAGGTGTTCTTTCCGCTTCAAGGGATTTCTCTCAGTGACAGCAATGCCGGTACGGCCATTCATATCTGTGTAAAGTTGGTTATCTTTACTTAGTTTCTTTGTCACAAAAAACACGTGAAGGAAAGAAGAGTAAGAGGAGCAGGAGGTTCTTACATGCTGAAAGCTGCTTGTATTGCCACTGATATTTAGCGGTTTTATTTCAAAATAGTTGGATGTTTTAGAAATAGGCCGAGATTCTTTTCTACTCCAGCAGCACAAAGTGAGTATTAAGCATGGCTAAACAGTTGCAGAGCCTCTGCTAAGATGACGCAGCATGAACCAATGCATGCCACAGGACTGCCTTATGGCTCCATATCAAACCCCTAACCGTTAATGGTATCTTTGTATCACCTCCACCTGGTATAACAGAACAGTCCTGAAGGTTTGGTCCGCACCCTGCAGCACAGTTCATGTTTGGTATTACCTGAAACCCCTCTGTCTGATAATTGTATGATGGGAATCACGGTTTCAAGGACATAAAAAAAGCAAAAAAGCCCAACAAGCATTTCTTTTGGAAGCTGGCAAAGTCAATAATTTTGCAAAATTTGTGTTCTTGTTCATGTTCTTCTCAAGCAAATATGGGATGTTTGGTCTGTAATGGGTCATCTTTTCTGATCTGTAAGAAAGTGATTCATTCCAAAGCCAGCCATGAAGGGTAGAACTGAATATGAACAAAGCAATTGGAAGGAAAATGAACCCCTAGACCAAAACATATGTTTCAGTGCTCTGACAGCTGTTTGGAACAGGTGATCTGGCTAGGTTGAAGAATACGAGTTTGGTGACCCAGTGACATATTTAAGCTTCGATGCCTTTGGGGACAAAAGATGGTATGACATACTTAGGTTTGCAACCCAAAAGATGGTAATATATGCCAAAATACTCCGGGTTTTTTTCTGCTTTCCTATAGACCACTCAATTTTTACTTTGGCAACTGTCCATTAAGGTTATGAAAAAGATCCAAACTGTCCCCTTTGGTGCGTTTATTATGTACTAGAGAGAAAGACAAGGACAAGAGAGCTGCTTAGTGCTCTCCAATACGTGCAGGCAGGATCCAAGTCAAGACCGTTAATGTTACAGGGGATGCTAAAAAACAGTCTGCCTTTTCTCAAAGGTCCGGCACCCAGACCAACTTAGATCTTCTAAGGATTTGATTTTCAAGGCAAGATAACCTTCAGCATTTTGATTTGAAATGGCATTCTCAAAGAAAGTCAGTAGCAGGTTGAAGAGTTGCTCCAGTGCAATGATTTCCAGGAATCTGTATGGTCAATATTTCCAGGTACTCCTTTTTATAAAAAAAAAGCTGAATGGGTTAGTTAAGGGTAAGTGCTTGACAGTGTTTCTAAAAAGCCAGTGTATTTAAGATCTAGTTACATAAACTGCTTAATGTGAAATTGTTCTAATAAAGTTTTCCTGAGGGTGGCAGTTCAGTTTAGTTCTGCCACTCCGAGTACAACTTTAGCCACAAATGCACTGTAGATGCATATTTAAGCCGCTGAAGGTAGTCTCCTGGCAGGTATTTTGAATAACGCACCAGAAGCAGCATTATCTTGCGGTGTAGCCTAGATGTCATTGCGGATTATGCTTATCTCTGCCAGAGCACCTGAGCAACTCGGGGAGATTAAATAGCAGGCTGGTAACCTGGGGAGGGAGTAGTGTGCTCTACAAACACACTCCAGAGTCTTGTCAGATCAGATCCAGCTCAAACCTCCTTTCAGAGAAATGCTTCGAGTCAGACCTGAGCATTTCCCAGTACAGCGTTTTCACAAATATAGCAGCGTTATGTCCATGACCTTGCTCCTTTTTGGAGCTTATTCCTGCACAACCACTGCAAGCTGAGTGACACTGTTTTACAACCACCTTGCCATGCTTAAAGCTGTTCTCCAGAGAGGACAATAGTACGTACCGTGTATTTGTATATGCATATTATGCATACATATTGGTACAGCAGGTACTCAAATCCTGACTATTTTTTCCCAGTGGGAAAACACTCAGTAAACGACAATTATGTTTGAATGGGAATGTAGTGAACTGCATTTTCTGGTCTTTGCTAAAGCTGCTAAATGCCATGGAAGATCACATTAGAATAACTGAAAGTTTGTGTCTTGCAGAATTAGGTCTTTTGTGAAGCTTTGGGGATAGAAGACATATTATTGCCAGGACTTTATTAGTCAAGAGGCCTTGATCTGTCTCTGCAGCTAATGTTCTAAAAAGCTTCCTTTATCATGTTGTATTTTGAAGCACAGTATGATTTTCTTGGAAATCTGCTTTCAGTTTTCTTAGAAAAAAGAAAAAAGACATAAAGGCAACAGCAGTTGAAGACACTCGCCACCATTCAGCAGGCGTTCAGCACTATGTAGCAGTTGACCCAGAAGTCAAGATCCAAACGTGGAAATAATTGCATTGTAGGTATCTTCAGTGACATTGCAGTACTTAAATTGAAGTATGTGACATCTGCAAGGGACTCTGGTAGCGCCAAGTCTAAGGTTTGACTGGAAAACTTGCCTGGGAACTTAAAATGATGCAAACCTCTGTATACCCAAAGGCATTGCCACCTTGTCTGCGTTGAACACCAAAGTGTCTGTCTCAGAGTTATATCCACAGGGGATCAGCACACACTCGAGCCTAAACTCCCCCAGGGTCTGTGCTGGGAAGCATGGTCGCCGAGCAGTCCTCAGCCCTGTACAGAAATGTCTGTAATTTTTTTAGGAGTCCACCAAGAGATCTTGTGTTATCTTGCTAAATGGTTCTGGCTTGAAGGGGATGGGAGCATCTGCAGTGGGTGGGCATGGGCTGCTGCTCGGCCCCATGTGCTCACCCCCTGCACGGCACGTGGTGCGCTGAAAAACGTGTCAGCAGATGGAGAGAAATCACCGTGTAGAAAACCTCTGCCTTGGGCTCCTTGGGAAATTGGTCTGTGCTTCCGTGTTAGCAACACGGAGGGTGAACAGTTTGCTCAGAGCCAACAGTGGGATTCCCTAACCTGTGTCGTACGTTGTGTTGTGGAAAACAATGCCACTCTGTGTGCTTACATGTGTGTTGTATTGCACTCGAGCAAGCCCAGCCAGCTGGCCCGATAGCAGGGAACTGCCGTAGTGGGACTTCTCAGAATTGTTTTCTTCTCTAGAACATCTCGAGTTGGAAGGGACCCATTTGTTTGGTTCCCTCTCAAATACCTTGCACAGTGAGAAAAAGAGCTCCCAACCATGCTCAGGACTCCATTCATAGAAGTGCACCCCAGTAAGGGTCTTGACAGCTTTGTTGACGTTACTGAACACATCTCGTCTTTAAAAGTCTAACAATATGCAGCCCAGAAAACGAAGGGTTAAAAAAATGGCAATAGCCGAGGCCCACTGTCATCACTTAAGTTTCGGCCTGTCCCCACCGTGCTTCCCTTATGTGTTTAAAACAGCCGAAGACAGCAGGGTTTGCGTTTGGCTGTCAAAGTCAAACCTTCCCCTCGGCGGGCGCTGGCAGGATGCAGCCGTGGGCGACAGCCAGGGCCGAAACGCGCCCTGCGCTTCAGCAGAGAGGAGAGCGAAACCAATTCCCTTCGGCAGAAGTCGGAGGAAGTGAATGGTATAAACAGCGCAAAGTAAATGGTACTGCGGAGTTTTGTTCATTGCGATCCAGACTGCTAGTGATCATGCCAGCCCGTATTTTAAATTGCTATGTTGATAATCTCCATTTTAAACAAAAAAAGAAACATCACTGAAACCATAGAAAACTCCTGACTTGAGCCGTACCCTGCAAGCTGCGTGTGTTGCTGTCAGGTCTTCCGATGCTCTCCTTTAAATTTAGGAAACAAAACTAATTATCTTTGCGTTATTAGTTATAGGTGATGGCAATAATCTTGGCCAGTTAATGATATCTTGAGGGTAAAATGCAGACAGGTGGCATCTTCTCTATTTATAATAATTTTTAAAATGGCAGTGCCATCCCTGCACTCCCACTCTCCCTTTCCCACACACACTCAGCATTTTATGAGTCAGGCTGCGAAAATATCGAGAGGCTGATGTAAAGATGAGATTTTGGAAAGTGTTTTTGTAAAGAATGCTTAAGGTGCTTTTTTTTTGCCTGCCTTTTTTCTGGATGTGAATGGGTCGTATTTCCAAGCCACTGTCTGCAGTACAAGGGCAAGGTTTTTATTAAACCTAAAAACCTGAGGGTATTCTATGGTTAAGATGAGGCCACAAGAGAAATACATTTTTTTTCCGTCAAATTTGTAAGAATGTTTCTGCATTTCAGAGGACCTTTATTTTTGCGAATGTTTAGGAGTCCATGGGGCAGTTCGCAGGCGATCAAGCCAGGTAAATGGCTGTGGCTGTAAGGAGCAAGGGGGCAATCGGTGGGAGAATCACAGGTCCCATCACCGCGCTCACAATACATGCAGTTCCCATCCCCAGCGCAGGTCGTTTGTGAACCATTCAGGCATGACGTTCATGATCTTGCGGCTTCATGACTGCAGTAGTTAGTGATACCGTATCATTGACCAGACAGTGCCAAGGCCACAGCTTGGACATACAATCATATTCTAGATACATATGTCTCGTGAGAGAGGTTTCTATGACCATTTTAATCCATTAACATTACTGTTCAAAAAAAATACACCTGGCAGCACGAGATGTGTTTCAGGTTTAAAGCTTCCGCAGGTAAAGCGATGTGGTTCCTTGGCTGCGGGAAGGCAGCAATCCTGGGGGAGAAGTCCAGGCCGAAACGCCTGGGCGATCCCGAGGTCCTGCTGGGTGCTCAGCCCCATCCTGCCCACGGTTGGGAGATGGGGCTTTGCTCTGGGGACGCTGCTGGCTCTACTTGGGAAACACCCACGTGGGTCCCCCTCCCTTGGCGGTCCGCAGTGTGAGGGGTGGGCACGCTGCCTCCACCTCCCGCCACTCCGAGATGTGGCTGTTTGGGTGATTATCCAAAGGGGTGACTCTCTCTGCCCTCGTTGGAGAAAGTAACGTGTGAGTTTGTGTCTCTGTAACAACAGCAGTCCATTTTACAGGACTCTTGTTTTGTTTTGGTTTAGTTTGTATCTCTAGAGTAAACATTTAAACCAAACAGAATTACATCCCTCCTTGCTCTCGTCCATCCCCTAAAGCCCAAGCAGCATAACCCTACCTGTTATATCACAAAATATCTCCATCTTTGCATAACGGGTAGACAAAATAAACTGTTGAGAGCTCTTAGCCCATAAATCCTAGAAGAAGCTCTTGTAGAGGCATCTGATCACAGAGCTCATCCCTGTGGCTTTCCAGGTCGCACCAGGGCTTCTTGGTGGAAACTCTCCAGAGTGAGTATTGTTTCTTTGAATTTGTCCATGCATGTTATGCACCACTAACCTAGTCCTGACTGGAACATCTGCATTGCTGGTGTAACGGTGCAAATGATAGTATCATCTAAACTTGCATTTAGTAGCTTTCCAAATAATTTTTTCTTGTCAGAATTTGTTTCCCACAAATACAGCAAAAAGTTAAAAAAAAAAATCCATGTAAGACATTGTTTTGCACCAGGGGTGGTGGTGAGGTGAGAGAGAGAGAGATGGAGAGAGAGAAGGATAGTGCAGGGCTCTTTCTGGATCTCAGTAAGAAAGGCCCCCCAACAAATAGATTAATACAACAGCCATTTCAATAACATAGAATAAAGAGAGGAACATAGGTAGCGAGTAATTCTTATATCACTTCAGACACCGGGCACCCCACTTTTGTGCCGCATCGGGCAGGCCCCAGATGGGTTTTCCCATGGCAGATCCCTCCAAGGAGATGTTCCTCCTTTTTGGTCCTTACAAGATATAAGGACCAAATAATTTTCTTACAAGAGAACAAGTCTATTCTGAAAGGATGTTTGCAGGAGAACTTCTCGCCACACTTTCAGACAAAGGCAAGGCCAGGTGGGTGGCATCGCCGCTGGCACCAAGCAGGGGCTGCTCGTTATAACCAGGTGGTTGAGTTTGTCCCACGGCCAAGGGATCGGGGCAGCACAACGTGGGCTGAAGGCCACGCTGGACGTGTGGCACGGCATGGCACGGCATGGCATGGCACGGCACGGCACGGCACGGACCTGGGACTGCTCAGGTTCGCTGCGATGTGGATGGCCAATTCCTTGATGCACGGCAGTCCCCTGGTCAGGATCACTACACAGAGGCTTGCAAATCTTTACTTTATTCCTTGTAACAAGCTGCTAAGCTACTCCTTGGCTCGCCTCCAAAATGGAGTCATTTAACATACCAGTGGTAACAGGAAGAAAAATTGGGGAAGTACTTTCTGTTGTTGTTTTCAAGTAGAGTAACTGGTCTTTCAGAAAACTTGGGTGTTTCACGTGTTGGAGTGGAGCTTAGAAACTGTCCCAAGGGAAATTTTGCCAAATGCCAATCTCCTGTTATAGAAGAACTATATCATATCACATAGAGTTAGGATATTAATAGGTACCTAATCCTCCTGGGTGTCATGTCCTGTTTCTGTGCCTTCCTATTCCTGCAAAGACTCGGTCTTTTCTGGTTTTCAAAGCTGCCAGGCACGTGTCAGCCCATGTTCCACTGACCCGCACGCTGCCTTTCCGCCCTGTCGTGTCTAAACTGTCGATTCACTGTCGGTGACGCAGACTGAGGGAACTGTGGCTACGGTCAGGAAGGAAGTCTGTAGCAGCGGCAGGGACACCACTGACTTTTATTTAGTAATATTCACTCGCTTTATTCCAAAAGACACGCTCTCTCCTGCAATCTTCTGCCTTTGCTCTTTGCAGAAGTTTCATTTCCTACATGGCAGAGCAAATGAAGCAAGGAGCCTCATTAATTCCCAGTCTTGCTTCTTTTTCCTTATCGCTGTTCTCACCATATGACAAGATCCCTGTGAAAAAGAAAAAAAAAAAACACAAAAAAACTCCAACATTTAATTAAAGGTTATCTTCCATTGCACATACAGAAGGAACTGAATTAAGGCTGCATGGAAGGTGTCATTTATAATTTAACCTCAGTCTGGAGCGTATTATGTAAGTGTTGTATATATGAGCGTATATACATATTGATAAGCATTACCTCCATATCGATAAGCATTTATATATACAAATCCTCCGTGAGGAAGATAGATAAGCCGGGTCTCACTCTGGATCCATGTATGAGTTGTTCCCAGTAGCACACTCCGTCCTCCCCCTTCCGAAGGGCTCATCCTCGATTATTTTGGCAGGATCTTGGTGGTGCAAATGCAGACGGCAGAAGGACCGCAGCAACCTGAAAAACGCCGTTTGTTGTCCAAGGGTGAATGGAGCTCCGTGGAAGGCAGGCAGAGCACTTGCCACCACTCCCCTCCAGACTTGCAAAGGCTTGCTACGAGGCAGAGGTAGGAACGGAGCTCCTCCAAAACAAAAGGTCAGGTATCTTTTGCATTAGCAAGTATTAACCAAGCTAAATATGTAACTCCTCACAACCTGCACATACAAGCCCAGTTTGCTCTCTTGTGTCATCCTTACTGCTGAACTAAGTCAGGGAAAGGCAGGGAAACTGCAGAAGAAGAAGGGCGATTTTGGTACGCTTAGAAATTTGGTAAACTTAGAAATGTGTTTTATTCTTTTCTCTGTGGATACACAATGGCTTTTAGAAGCAAGTGTAACATTTAAACACATCCCGTCTGCTCCAGTGTTACTAATTACATGTTACTGAGCATCACCAAGTGACAGCTGTTTGTTCCTAAATCCTTTTTAGAGCTTTCCTTTCTAAACATTTCCTATTAGCACAGTACAAAGCCTCAGACAGTGCAGGTCCAGCATAAATAATTGGTAAACTGGATGCAAGCTGTGATCTCCCTCCAGTCCTCAAGGCTGCCTGTGAGCAAGGCTAGAGGAGAGAAAGGTAAAGATGATAACGTTTTCCTACTCTCCAGCTAATGTTGCTCGTAGGAATGAAGCTGCTGCGCTTCCATTTTTTTTCTACTTCCATTTTATGTAACTTCCACAATTTTGTGGGTGTCCTTCCTCTTTCCATCTTTTTCTTCTTATTATAGCCTGGCAATCTCGTGGAAACAAGAAAATTGTCTCTCCAACTTCTTTCTCAGTGCAGAACAAAGCATTCGTTCACCGTGGCTTTGCACTTTGCAAATATGGTAAAAATGATGTACAATTATTACTAGATCAGGAAAGGTGTTTGTGCTCAGTGTGCACAACAGCAGGGGATTACGCCGAGTGCAAACTGCTGTACAATTAGGCTGGGTGTCTCTGAACATAGGCAGAGCTAGAAAGGGTAAGTTTTACTGGAAGTTTTCCGGCAGAAAGTATTTGATCTTGCAGCTTGTACTTTGATGTTTGTTGAATATGTCTCAATCAGAGCTGTAGGATTGGGCTCAGGGTATTCATAGCGGTTTGAATCTTTCAGGATCACACCTTTTTTCCATTTCCAAACCCGATGGTTTCAAATCATCACATTCCATCGTCACTGAAGTGATTTATGTGTCCTAGCAGTGCTGCAAACTGCAATCTTCTAACCTGGAACTCTCCCCTCAAGGTATTAATGCTCCCCAATGATTTCAAATCACTTCGCACACTGTAAAAAGGGCTATGTGATTAGCACCCTTAAAAACGCCGTATGTTTGGCAAAGATTTACATTTACATCCTAGGCATGTAGAAAGCCAGGCTGATACAAACCACAAGGTGTATTATTTTGTACATTTGAATGTGAAAGGTATTTCCCAGACTTTTTTCTCTGTCATTCGGCTAAACGTGTCAGAGTCCGTAAAATTACTCTCTGCCTCTTAACTTTGGTAAGTTCTAGTGAAAAAGCCAAGAAAAACCAGTGGGATTCTTCTTTGGCATAAAATGCAAAATCTGCCACTATTATATTATGCTTCCCTAAACTATATACTGTCTCCATTTCTTGCTACCCTTTCTTCTCTCCTTTTTCTTCTCCCTGGGCTGTACAGAATCGCCCATTCAGCACAGGGTATTGTTTATATAGACAAGGGGGTGGCTCTGAGACCATACAAAGCAGATCCAAAGCTGCATTCAGGGATTAGAGTAAATCCGCTGGATTTCTCCCTCCTCCTCCATTTCTATGATCTGGTAAAATGAGGGGACATGGAGTAAGAGCGTGTGAGGTTGGATCAGTGGGTGTTGGTGTTGGTCGGACGCAGATGGACCTTCCAGATTTGTTGCCAATGGATATGAAGGTATTTGCACAGGTGGAGTAAGAACAGTCCAGTGTGGAAATTCTCCTGTTTTGTTTTGTTTTTGTTTTTTTTTTTAATGCAGAACAGGCTATCCTTTTACTTTCTGGAAAGAAAAGGGCAGAACTTATTGCCTTCTCTAACCAGCTGCGAGCACAAGATCTGTCCCCTCTACCCCTGTGCACATAAACACCACCTTCGCTCACGCTGGCTCGGTCTGGAGATGGACTCCTCCAGCCAGGTTCAAATCCTTGTCTCTTCCTCATATTCCTTTTGCTGTACTGCACTTTTGTTTCCCTATACGGCTGGAAGTCCCCGCTGGTATATGTAACCTCAGAATTATGGTGAGCTCTAATTGCAGCTGCTGGGCCAGCGACTTCAGCCTCCGAACCCTTCTTTCCTTTTCTCCCTGCATCCTAATATGATGTCCTCCTCGAGACTAGTCTCTGGAATTTGGATCAGCAGAGTTTTGCCACTGAGCTAGTGATGTCCACAAAGACCTGCTCCTTGATATTAGCCCTCCTGAAAGTAAGTGCCAAAATCTGTGGGTTTGCCTCGTCCCATCCAATTCTGCTGTCAGCACATCGCTGCCACATCACTACGGTCAATCCCATTCAGGGGTATAATGGAAGGGCAGTATCAGCTACGTACAATACCTGCGGTGCAAAAAGCAAAGCTTCTTTGATAAAAGGATCCCTTCCTGTGTATGTGGCCAGGGGACTCCAGCACCAAACCCCGAGAGCGAACAAGCTGGACCACATAGTTCTTTTGTAGCACAGGGAATTACTGATGTGTTAGTAGGGCAAATCAACTGTCAGCTCCCCCAGAGAAGGAGGTTTGGCCAAGCATCTTTGTTTTCTCTGCTAAGTTTGATGTTGGGGATTTTTAAATTATTTATTTATTTATTGTATTTTCTTTCTTTGTTCTGTTGTGAGAGGAAAGGGCTGCAAGCCGAACAATACCTGCGTGCTTATTTCAAGACAGGCAGTCTCATGGGCCTACAAGCGGTGAGTCTATAGGATGAACTGAGTTATAACAACAGGAGCAAGAAGTTTGTGTTGGTCTGCCTTTGAAAAGGACGGAGTCACCTATGGGACCTGTGAAACATCTACTGCGGTGCCTCCGAGTTTAAGGGAAGTCCAGGATATTGGTTTTATTTTTAGTGAGAAGCTTTTAATCTGCACCTCGGTTTGTATGCACACATATGAAACGTTGAAAATTAAATGGAACTGAAACATTAGCTGGTCTGCAAAGCTTGTCACTGTTATTTTTTGTGCCTGCTATTTTGATACTACAGAAGCAACCAGAAGCCCCTAGAACTACCACAGGGGGCTCCTCAAGACCCCAACTCCTCTCAACAAACAAAGAACGAGTTATAAGAAGCCAAAAGTTAGGAAGTGCAATGTGCTCCTGGCAAAGAGCAGGGCCCGGCTGCCCCAGACGGTCCATGGGACACCGGGACGGGTTGGCTGCTGCCTTCCCCTGTTCCGGAGGAGCCGACTCGAGTCGGGCTCTGCGGGAGATCCGTTTTGTCACCTGAGCGAAGCAGGATGGAAATTGGTGCACCGGAGAATTTGGATACCTACTTCCCAGTCCTGGCACTGGCCCCAGCTCTTTCTGTGACAGCTTGACGACTCGTTTTTCCTGCATGTAATATGAACGTAGTAGTATTTATTTACTTGGCAAGGTGAAATGACGATTTCTTTTGGTTTTGTTTTTGGTTTTGCAGTCTGATGTACGATTAGTTGCAATGCACGCAGGCAATCCCGGGCCGGCCGTCTTCGGGCTGCTCTCGGCAGCGTGAGCAGGAACCCCAGCAGAAGCGGCCGCTTTCAGCTCTTCTGGAAGCAGGGAGGGAGATGCCTGGATTCTCCCTTCCTCAGTCCCACACAAAGGTGGTTGTTTGTCTTTTACCTGACGCCTTAGTGCAGATGTGAGTGTTTTGAAATCACCTTGTTAATCTTTCCCCAGATTCTGGGCTGGCCCTGTGCATGGTGATGAAGATCCAGTGAATGTGAGCTGGCAGCTGGAGGTGGCAAATTGCATTACAGGTTGCTCAGGAATATCGTGCTTGTCCTTCAGTGAGGGCAATGCCTCCCATGAAGACAAATTTCAATCTAATTGCAACAATATTCTTTGAATATAATGAAGCATAATACAAAAAGATTGTGATGACAACAATATAAATCAGTGCAGCAGTTAGTGAGAAAACCCTAGAAGCCATTCATGCGTACACTCCCATTAACTGGTCTTCATTCTGTAACTTCATTATTTTTCCTGTTTCGCTGCAAAGGATTTACAGTTCTGGATGTTAAATTTATTTGACTTTTGTAACAGAGTAGTGAACAACTCTGCAGTCTAAATCTGAACTCAATACCTGACAGAAGTACTCTTGCTCATTAGAGATGAGCGAACTTCAGAAAAAAAAAGCTCAGCTCTTCCAAGAAACTTCAGCTGCTCTCAGTGTTTCCAAAGACTGAACACCACCTTCATTCTCTCTGCTCTTTTGATCATGTGCCTGGGGCTATCCTCCATAAATTCTCTAGGGATTCGTGAGAATTGCTACAGCTCATGGCATCCCTACAGGTGCCAATGCCAACTTCTCTTTTCTGTAGTGCAGAGGTCTATACTACAGAAAAGAGGGAAGGAGCCTTAATGATCTACCCCAGAGCCCACAGCCTCACTAGGAGAAATCAAGGAATGACAGCAAATTAGATAAAGACCTCTCAATTTTTTTTCTAGTTCCTCCTTCCTGACTGGTAGCAGATTTTTGTTGCTGGAAACTACATGTATACTACAATTTCATTATTATCAGTAACACTGAGTTCATGCATGTTTCCTGGTGTGAGAGTCTGTGACACACGATCCACTCTTCCTTTGGGAGTTGAAAAAAAAGCCTTTTTCCAGCAAGAGAGACCTTTCAGCCTGTGACAGGAACAGCGAGGAGGTTGACTCTGGCAGTGATGGCTGTGCCAAGCAGAGATGCTGTTGGCATCTATGTACCACCTTTGAGTTAAGTTATTTACCACCTTTATCCATCCCCATCCTGCCCACATCATCCTGACTATTTCTTGTGGCAGAAGTGTACTGAATTGTTATCTAATGGCATCCGCTCCTGAAAATCACCAATATCTCAGACGTTCGAAGCAGCAGCCAGGCCTGGAGTAACAAATACCCTCACATCAATGGTATTTTTCCTATGGTGAAGAAAGTACATTGGGGGTTCTCTTCTCCTTTTTGAACTTTCACATTGCCCTGAGAGCTTTTTTTCAACTTTTCTCTGAAATTATCCGATTCGGACCTTGTTATAATTTGATGCTGTGCCCAGCAGCGGGGGTTTTGAGAGAGACCTCAAGGTACAGCGCTGGCTGCCTGGCCCGTGCCTCTGTGCACGCAGCCCACGAGGACCTTGCGTAGCTGAGAGGGAGGAGGTAAAGCCAAGTGTAAGTTACGGTGTGAATAACTACGGGGAAGACGGCGCTGGGAAAATCTCCTGGGATCTTGCTGAGCCGAGGGCTGGCGGCTGGCCATGCCAGACCCCCTTCTGAGAAGCTGTCTCCAGCTCGCTGGCTTCTGCCTTCTTCAAGGACGCAAGATTGTGTACATTATTTGTAAACAAGTGGAGCCGTGTCAAAGACACCCTGCCTCTCTTATCATTATTCTTCCTAACAGCAAATGACTACAGAACCCTGACTTTTGGCTAAGCATTAGGGTCAAAACACAAAAAGAAGAGGATCAGTAATTTAAATACACAAGATGTGTCTGGTTCTTTTCAGGCGTCCTGCAAGACTAATTTTCTTTTCCTCCTTACCCCCCACCCAAGGCACTCATTGTCTATAATGCAGGATTCACTCCAGAATGTAATTACTTTAGGATGCCATCCTTCCTTGGTATTTCTGATGTTGTTGTTTGTTTTTTTTCCCCTTGGAACTTTCCATTTGCAGAAATTATAATAATTTCTGAGTTTGATATGATTTGGGCCAAAACTGAAAATGAAAAACAAAAGCTAATTGTCCATGAAGTGGCAATACAGCCTTTTCAGACGGCTGTATCTAACTAAAACACTCCTGAATTAATGTATGCAGTTTTATATAATTTCAGGATAGCGTTCTGAGGCTTTTAGAAGTTGCTCTGTAAATGCATACTGCTGTTGATTTTTCAGTGCAAGGCTTGATTTCATCCATGCACTTCAAGGCATTTTACAAAGGACAGCCACGTCATGGTCTTTATTCTAACGAACAGGAGATTTTAAACTAAAGAGAGAGGATGATTTGCTCAACATCGCACCACAAACATGTGGAATTGCTGGGAAGAGAAGGCAGATCTCCTGGAAGGAAAGTCAATATTCACAAAAAATAGCCAGCGGTCCCCATCTCTGTATCTCAGCATGAACCGACGGTTTAATTGGCTATGTACACGATTTTGAGTCACTAATACAGGCTGTATTGGAAATGAAGCTATTTCTGAGTGACCTATCTCAAAGCTTGCAGTTTCATTTATGCGGGGGTTTTATTACTGTATTTACAGCATCCCATTTGTCTTGTTTTGTTGGCCTGTAGAAGAACAGAATGTACTATTCTGCGGACCTGAGTCTATACAAAGAAGGACAGACTATCGGCAGATAAAATAGGAAAAATATGAAATAACTAAGCTACCTTTGGCATCAACTGACTGAGGTTAGATTAGGAGAGAGAGAAAGGTCAAAGTACTGGCAAATTCCTTCTCTCAGCTGGAGGGAAGTGAGCAGAAATCTCAGAGGCAGAAGTACATTCTTTGATGGGGAATTTTGACTGATAATATATTAGACTGAGCTGGGAAAAGAAAGAGGGGAAGGAAAATCTCCATTGATTTAAGTTAAATGTAAGCGCCACAGCTATAAGACAGTAGGTTTTGTCTCCATTTAATTGTAATGAAAAAGGTTTGGAAGTAAAACAATTAGTTGAAAAATTAATTTAAAAACAATTGGTTGGAAGAGATTTATGAATGACATCATTGAGGCTAAGAAAAGATTTTCCAAGTTTCAATTCTCATTTTTTTGCGTTGTTTTCATACAGCTGCAAATCCTATCCCCCTCTGTGTTACAACACATCTTGTTCAAAGCAATTTTTAAAAACCTCACAGATAATGTTTTGGTGAAGAGCAAAACTTGAAATCAGAATGAGAAATTCCCTGAAAACTCAGATAGTCATATTTGCTTTTCAAATGGGAAACTATAGATTTCAGGCTTCTGAAAGCAAATGACTGGGACCTGGATCCTCAATCCGGGCTTCAGAGGCCTCGTGACATTTCATACACAAATTTTCTTTTCTTTCCTGTGCTATCAATTCATTATGAACTCCTTAACTGCAGGATCCTCTCCTCTCCTCTCCTCTCCTCTCCTCTCCTCTCCTCTCCTCTCCTCTCCTCATTCCTTTATCATGCTCTCTCCCTTGTGAATCAATGTTTAGATATATTGGAGAACAGGAAACCTTCATGGTGAAGTGGGTTAAAGCTCTCCTCTCCTCATCTCTCCTCGTCTCTCCTCGCCTCGCCTCTCCTCGTCTCTCCTCGTCTCTCCTCGTCTCTCCTCTCCTCTCCTCGCCTCTCCTCATCTCTCCTCGTCTCTCCTCGCCTCGTCTCTCCTCTCCTCGCCTCTCCGGACATGGGCTCCCCGCTGGCTCCCGGTATCTTTGTAGGCCCAAGATACACTGTGGGCTCTTCTTTGGCATCCACCCATTTTTTATCAGCACTGGATTCGTGACTTGCTATTGCTGGCGGCTTAAGTCAGGATTTGACCCGTATGCTGGAACACAGAATTCGGTGGACGCTGCTAGCAGGTTAGCGATTCACTGCCTGGCATTATCTAATCGTACCAGCCCACATCTCCCATAACTTGGGGAAAAAAAAACGCAAAAGTTCATACAGATCTATAAAGACCAGATTTAAAGCCTGGAATGTGCCTTTCTGTAAAATACAGTTACTCCTCGCTATACTTAGACATGTTCTCAGAATGATCAGTCTGGATTAGCTCTTGAAATAAAATTAAATTCCCAGCAGCAGCAGCCGCCGTAACAGGGTTGTCAGCAGCAGGACCCAGGCTCGGTGCACGCTGCGGGGAACAGCTGGCGCAGAGAGATGAATAGCCAGCCTTTGTCCTTGCACCTGGCCCCTACCGGCTCCCGCAGCCGGAGATGATAAACAGGGCGACCACGGAGACGACTGGTGTATTTTTCTGGAGAGGCATAAATTAAATGATAATTGTGGCAGAAGCGTATGATGTGTAAGAATTAGGGATAAAGGAGATGTGATGAACATGATCTTCCACTCCCCCCGCATCGATGAAAGCTTTTTAGCTCTCTTCTCTTAGGGGGGGTCCTTTGATAAAATGGAAAAATGGGGAACAGCCAGATCAGGGAATGCAAATGAGCCTCCCGGCACACTGGACCAGACTCTAATCCTCATTATTCTTTGTGGTGATTTTGATTGTCGCTTTTGTTAGCTAAATGCAACTGAGACACGACTGGTACACGAGGCCCATCTGTTTGCAAGAGCAAGAACGGTGGAAGAACAGCAAGTGCTGAACTCAGCCTGCCCTGCTGCTTACAGCGGAGGGCGTACACAATGATGACAAGCATCGGCGATGTCTTCAGACATGGAATATGGAATAACGGACCGTTACCACCACGCAGGGCTTTACGTTGTGACTGGGAAGGGTTGTGGTCAGGAGGCTGGAGAAACCCTGTGCCTGTGCTGCGGCCGCAGCTGCCCCGGTCCAAGTACCGAGAAATCAGTTCTGGGGTGGAAGGAACAGGTCTTGGCACAAGGTGAACATCACACTCGTGCTTTGCTGGAGTCAGGGCCTTCACCTTTGATCGTTAGCGCTCAAACTCACTTGAGCACAAGGGACTGCACACACCACCACTTTCCTTAATTTCACGTACAGCTCTGCAGTGCTTTGCAGTTTCCCAACCACAGATGTCTAAACCAATCTTCCTGTTCAAATGAGTAATAGCAATTAGCAAGAGCAGAACGCATCTCCTGAGATCTCATTATAAACCCCCAAACCCAGGCGTTTACACATAGCAATCGCGGGAGACCGGATCCCCTGCCTGTCGCTCCTCTGCAACGCAGGAGACCGATCCCAGGGATGGCAAACGCTTCCCCACTGGATGTTTGGAAACTCAATCCAGTTTTTCAAAAGTAAACACCACCACAGCGATATGAAGACTTCTCCATCCCTTCTCCTTCAACAACTGTTGCTATACCACCTTCCTACAGATGCTGAGAAAACTTGCCTGTGCGTCGCTTGGGGCCTTTGCAAAAAATAGCATCCAGAATGAGTAACAGCTCACAGATTACATGTTGTGTTTCCTTTTTTCGTTAAGAAATGCCTGGAAGAAATGCTAACAACTTCTTTGCAGTAAACACTTATGGAGAACTGGAAAAATTTCCAGGCTGTGGATAATTTCGTGTTTTGCAAATTCCCACAAACAGGGTATTTTTCACAGACGCATGATACTGCCTTGGAAAATCCGTGCACTGCCTGTCATCTCAGCAATAACTAGGAGAAATTGATAACATTTCCTTTAACTTCATCACCTACCCAGTTCTGAATAGCAGCAGTGAAGGTAACAAACGCCACCAATTTTCCCTCAGTAGCTGTGAAAGCTTCGAATGTGCTGCTCTGGAACTGAAGCTCCCAGGACTTGACAAATATTTGAGGCTTCACAAGAGCCTGCTTTCAGTTAGTTGCCACAAGTCATCTCTGAGCAGAGAAGCTCACGTTTTCTGATTAAGCCACTTTTCCCTGGCAATCTCCGCTGACCAACTGTGCCGAGAACAGCCTGCTTGCCATTATTCCCCATTAAGGACACAGAAAGATGCTTCAGGAAACCCAGCTTTTATTGTCTTAAAAACTGGAAGGATTTATATAACACTACTTAGGACAAATTGGAAGTGACTTGTAGGACCAAAACTACTTAGGCAGAGTGGGCTCAAGAACCGAAGTCACTTCATTTCTTGATTTTTGAGTTTCAGCCAAAGCCATTGAGGAGAGGGAGCTGCAGGGCAGATGTTCCCCAGGCCCTCAGCCAGGGGCTTTAATCCCAGGGGACGGGAGGCGAAAGACCACAGCAGCACCAGTGGAAACCAGAGGTGGGGACCGCAGAGGGAGAGGACGAGGGTCTCATCTCTCTTCTGAGAGGGTATTTTTGAAAGATCACTGACTGGAGCCCAGAAGTGAATTTTTAGTCCTCTTCAGTAGCTGGGTGAGCAGCAACCTGTTATCTGGAGAGGTGACTAATAACTAGCAATAAAACAAACCACAGTACTCTATTTCGTCTCCCACAAAGAATGTTTTGGGTTTATTTCTTGGTTATGGGTAGTTCTATTTGACCACCTTGAAATTGGACTTGAATAAACATTTTAAAGTTGTGCAGAAGAACTGCAGGGGTGTGAGTTTGAGTTTTCGCTGTTTTAATCTAATTCTTTCTTTTTAACCCTATGCTTCCACAAAAGCACCTAAATAGAATGTTTATAATACAGGATATTTGTATTAAATATTTCAGACAGGAAGATCCCAAAATGATTCACGTCTTCCCACCATTCTCTCGCTCTCATGCTTTTTGACAGCCATGGAGTGGAATATAGCTCACTCGCTCTGTCAGCAATTGAAATAACCCAGCACTATTTTAGCTACTCCCATCTCGTGTCAATTGAGTCTCTTTTCAGAGTCTGACCCTGATTTCCAGTGTCTAGTCTGTATCTATTGAGAAAGTCTGCTTTGGTCCTATACCATCATACTGACTAGGTGCAGTCATTTACTTCTGTTAGAATGCTTTCAAGCTCGTTTTTTAACCCCCAAGGAGGTTACACCAAGAATGAAATACTGGCCAATACCTGTAAACCCCAAATATATTGCTTATGGGAGTTTTTCTTCTCTGTAGAAAACAGTCTCAGTATGTTTTCTCAAAGTCTCTTGATCCTTTCTATGTGCATCTCTTCTGAGGTATACAAATGTGATGCTGTTTACACTACTACAGCTGGGTGTCAAGGTGTCTTTTATGTTCTAAGTCAAAATTCAATGAGATTTAACAATTTGTGAACGTCTGCAAATCAAGTAAACCAAGGTCAGCTTTCTGGGACTGTTGCTAGCCCTTTGTACAGAGAAAGAAAGAAAATATCAAAAAATACAGACAAATAAGAATAAAATGCTGTGAAAGCTGGCTTGTTTTGCTAAGATCTTCCTTGTTCATTTATTAGAGGAGGAGATCAGAACTATTCTGATAAAGGGACTCCTGAGAAAGTACGATAAATGGAAAAGATGCAAGTAGGAACAGAAATCCAGTTCAGTTTTTCAAAATTTGTGTGAATAATGTAACTACTTACCTGGCTTTTAAAACAACTCGTTTCAGAGTGAAATGGTCACAACTGCTCTGTGCACTATATATAAAAAGAAAAAGAGATGCTTCATTTTGAGTTATGAAAAACAAGGCTTCTGCAAAGGATTGGACTGTGGAGAGACAATTTGCAGTACTGGATGGTGTGGACTTAACTGCACTCGTCAGAAAGACGCATCCGTCTCCAGGACAAGTCCCGGCTGACGATGGGCAGTAAGGACCGGCAGGCCCAAGCAGAGCCACCTCGCTTCCACGGGACGGGGAATAGGAGGGCGTTTGTGGAAAGGCTGGTGGAGACCCCTGACCCTCGCACGGAGGGAATCTCCTGACCCCACAAACAACCCCGGTCTAAGCAGGATGGTGCATCTACCGGGGGAGTGTGGCAGCCTAGCTCCCCTGCCAGACCAGGCGAGGGAAATCAGGCAGCATATCTGGTAGCATTAAGCCAGTTGAGATGAGTTTCCCTGTCTACCAGTATGTACCTTGAGCCTTCTCCTGCCCGGCGTACCCGCTCCTACTCACTGCTCTGCCAAAAACTTGTCCTAGGTCACAAACCTGGCTTATGGCTGGCTCAGAGCCGCAGGAATCCCTGAATCGCCCAGACGGCGGCCACTATCTGCGCTACTCCCTCTCTGACGCCATAAGGGGTTTTTTGGCCCTCTTAATGACACCCAGTTTGTCTTTACCAAGTCAGCTGAGAGACACGGTACCACTTCAGAGAGGAAATTTCACCTCGGACCCCCCCTCAGGCCTCCTGCCGCTACTCACAACCCTCCTGCTCTCTGTTAACCGACACAGGCCTTTGGTTCACCAAGTTTTGCAGCATAGCTACAAATCTGTCCTCAGCAACGTTAACAAGAGGCCTTTCTTTCGGATATGCATTTAGTAACGGTGCTTTGTACCCACGGAGAGCTTGTCACTGCTTCATTAAGTAGATCCGAACCAGAAAAGCCCGAGAGGCAGACACCTCCTCTGTGCGAGCCAGCAGGTACCTGCCACACTTGTGGGAGACTTTTTCCACCCCCAGAACATTACGGCAGGTCTCCATGACTACTGAAACTGCCATGAATTACTTCATCTCTGCACCTATTTCTACGATTTCAACCCGAGGAGGTCTCACCTACACACGGCACAACCCTCGCAGAGCATAAAAGCTGACTGGATGTCACCAAGATTTGACCTTGCAAACCAGGAAGCTTAAATTTTGCAAACCTGATGTTTGAGACGTTACACTCTCGTACCCGGCCGTGGCGTTTCAGCAGTTACTGCTCCAGCTCCTCTGATGCACGGTGAGGAATCACAGAATCATAGAATCATTATGGTTAAAGAGACCTCAAAGATCATCAAGTCCAACCGTATACCTGATGCCACCCTGTCCACTAAACCATGTCTTGAAGTGCCACATCTAAACGTTTTTTGAACATCTCCAGGGACGATGACTCCACCACCTCCCTGGGGAGCCTGTTCCAATGCCTAACGACTCTAACAGTGAAGAAGTTCTTTCTAAGAAGAGCTGCTTTCTTGGCTCAAACCGGACCATTGAGTCCCACACTCCGCACCTACTCCGGACATGAGAATCAGGCCTCTACTTCACATCCATGGGGGTTTCACTATTTCATAGGAACATGAAGATTTGGAGAGATTTCGTTGGAGGTCTGACCCCCTGTTACTGCAGGCAAGCACGTTTATGAGCCTGTGAGCATGGTAGTGGAAGGGATCCGTTGGTTTTGGCCTTAGAAACCTAAAGAACTAGGGGTGAAATCTGCTCTTGCCAAAACAAATGGAAATTCTGCAACTGAGATGGCTGGGATCAGGATTTGCCCAAACTTGCAGCCTCAGAAATTGGCCGCGCTTTCTCTGTTCCTCTGGTTTCCAGACAGAAACGCAATTTAGAAGCTTCACAGCTGTGAAGTAAGGCAGGCAGGACAGTTAGGTATGGGAACGCAAGATACTGAAAAGGACATCATTTCAGGTGGTTTCCACCAACACAAGAAACTGCTTTCAAATCTCTCTAAAATGTTGATGTCTGCAGGCAAAGAAGCTAGGCCACGTGACTCAAAACTTCTGGTGACAGTTGCTTCAAGAGTATTTGAAAATACAGCGGCTAATTTTCTTGAAAAACTAAGGCTCCGGCTACAGGTAAAAGACGATCCAGGATCTATGTCCAGTTTGTAATAGGAAGAAATTTGGGAACTGTTTCAGGCAAACCGTTTGGCCAGTCACTGTAGGTAAATGATGACTTACAGAACGTGGCACCTTCCTGTCAGAGAGACCTCACTTATTACAGGTTTTGACTTACCCACTTTGACATGACCTCTACAGCCCAGACAGCTCATGCGAGCTCTCGTCCTCCCGGCCCGGATCAGTCACAGACCACTAACCGTAACTGCTCTGTGAAGGCGCATTCTTGCACGCCGGTGTACTTCTTCTCTAAGGAAATCACAGAAACCTAATCTGCAGGATCTGGGTCAGAAGGAAAAAAAAAAAAAGTTAATTTATGTGCAAGGAAAAGCTTGCCAGGCTCAGAATAATTGCTCAGCCTGGGAGCTGGCTCGCCGATCTTGAGACAGGTTGTATTTTTTATTCTCAAGTTGGATAAACCGGCAGGTACCAAGGTGAGCCCACCGGCGGGTGACGGGGAGGAGCGGGGAGCCGCTGCCTGCCGGCCCTGCAAAGGCGTGTGGCAAGCGCTGCTGTTTTGCAGCTGACTGGCAGCTTCTCACCTCCGCAGGAGCAGGAATCCCGTGAATATTTGTTCCCAGTTTTCCGCAG
>NW_009613322.1:0-5662 GCF_000690535.1 Cariama cristata
ATTTAAATTTATAAATTAATTTATGATATAAGCGTAACGAAGGCTATAAGAGGGAACTATGTTACTGAAATATAAAATATATGGGTATAGAGTTTATATGTGATGATAACCGTAATGTGATATAATGGTAGGTCAGGTTAGCATTAGAAGAACACAGATAAAATTAATATTTTTTCATGAGATCCTGGCTTTTTTGTACAACTCTTTCTAATGAGAAAAAAATGTTCTGTTGGGAAATTTTGTTCAGCTGTATTTTGTTATTTTCGTATTATAGTTTGGAATGTTTCAAATTACTTCAAAATATAACTCTCCAAAATAAAACACAGAAATTCTGAAAGGTTACTAGGGACATCTGAAATGTAGTTACATTAACTTTCTATATGCTTTTGCCATTACTGCTATTATCATATTGTGTTAAAGTCATCTTTTTAGCCAGTAATTCCTGTGACACCACACTAATTTAAAAAAGCAGAAAAGTCATTATGCTAAGCAAGTAATCAGACAGTAGGAGAGAAAACTATCAAGGGTAGTTAATGCTGCAGGGCAAATCTGTTGCAAAAATTATACTGGGAAAGAAAAGCATAGACAGAAGCCAAATACATGATGTGCATTAAACTGAATACTGAAATGGGAGACATGAGAAGTGGATACGTTTTCCCTGAAGAAAATTTTCTCCTAGCCTTTGGGTTGATGGAGATATCTCTTCCTGTCTCTTGCATGCACTGAAATGGCTCTTTCTGACTCGAATCCAACAAAATGGCTCTGCAAACACTGCTCATAAAATTTAGTATGCCAGTTCTACATCTGAACATCTGTGTGGTCTTATTGTGATTTCACAATCTGTCTACTATTTACTCCTTTTCATAATTTGCTTTTTAGAACACCAGATTTCACAGAGGATGTTTTTTTCTTTTCAACGGACATGGGTCTGGTTTGTTGTTTTTTTCTTTTCTTTTCAGTAAGGATCTTATACATGTCATAGCAAGATTATTTAAGTTATATTCAGGGTCAAATTGTATACAAATTCCACATACATAATTTGCGGTTTTGTAGGAATGAAGCTTAAGTTTCCAGGACAGCATAGCTCCTTTAAATAAAATAAAATAATAGTAGTAATAAAAAATTATTGCAGTCATACTGACAATTTTGCCATTCTACATTTTCTGTAGAGTATATGTAAGAAAACACAGAACTGAAATAAACATTGTTCCATGTGAAAGGTGTTTGTTTCTGGTTTTCTTGTTCGTTGTTCCTAAAAATGTTTGCTATCTATATTCTATGCCTTAATATCTTTTGGAGATAACTCCTGTAATGAAACTTCTTCTGCTGTATTTCCATTTTGTTTGACCAGTAAAACAGTCAACATTAAGAAATTTGATAGCAACTTCAGCTGAGGTTAGCTGAAAATGGTAACTTTCATCTGTTGCTCTTGTGGGTTGTAATGCTATTTCTGAGTTTTCAGCTACATGTCTATGCAACTCAGCAGTGAAAGAAATGAGAATGTGTGTATACTATGCAGTACACTGTACCTTATAAGGAGGATAAGAAGCTATAAAAGTGTAAGTTACATTACTTATAAAACTTTGCACTTAGAAACTTTCACTTAAGAAACTTGAAGCACTTTCTCACCATTAGCTGATAGCCACAACATAGAATCATAGAATGGTTTGGGTTGGAAGGGATTTTTAAGGATCATCTAGTCCAAATCCCCTGACATGGGCAGAGACATCTTTGACTAAATCAGACTGCTCAAAGCCCTGTCCAACAAGACCTTGAACACTTCCAATGGTGGAACATCCACAACATCTCTGGACAATCTGTTCCAGTATATCACGACCCTCGTAAAAATTTTCTTCCTTATGTCCAATCTAAGTTTACTCTCTTTCAGTTTAAAACTGTTGCCCCCTTGTCCAGTCACTGCAGACTGTGGCAAAAAGTCTCTCTGCAACTTTCTTATATGCCCTCTTTAAGTATTGAAAGGCCTTGGTTTCTGACGTATGAGGGAGAGTGGCTTGGTAACTACACCAGGCAATTCCTTCAGGACCCTGGGTTGTATCTTGTTGGGTCCCATGGACTTGTGTGTGTTCAGGTTCTTCAGGTGATCTCAAAGCTGATCTTCTCTTACAATGGGAGGGACTTCACTGCCCAAGTCCCTGCCTTGAGGTTTATAGGCTTGAGAGATGTGGGAAGAGGGATCAGCAGTCAAAACTGAGGCAAAAACTATTGCTGAGTACCTCAGACTTCTCTGTGTATTTTGTCACTAGTTGTCCTATCTTATTGTCAAGAGGGTATACTTTTTTTAAATCTTCCTTTTCTGTCCAACGTACCTGTAGAAGCCCTTGTTATTGTTCTTTGCATCCTTTGTCCAGTTCAGCTCCATCTGTGCCTTAGCTTTTCTGATCCCATTTCTACACATCCAGGCAACATCTCTATATTCTTCCCGGGATACCTGTTCCTAATTCCACTGTCTGTGCACTTCCTTTATTCCATCATGTGTTATTCTTGTAGGTATGGATCTATACTTTCCTTTTAGAGATGGAGAAACAAGAATTGCATCCAGGTTACTCACCGTACCTCAAATGCAGTCATGCAAAGCATAGTGGTATATTTCTGTTTAGTGACAAAGTAACAATACAGGATATCCTACTGACTCATTCTGTTTGCTGAATTCTGAAGACAGGTGCCTTGTTGCAATGCAAGGTGCAATATAAAGATATCTATGCCTATATTTTCATTTATGGGAAGCTAAAATAAATTCTCAGAACTCTATAAATATACAAGTTCTGAAACTGGTTCTACCCAGCTCCCAAAGCTGCATTTCTTTAGTGACCAGTAATAAAACATTTCTGTATCCTCGGGGCCTTTGATGTCAACCTGCGTACCTTCAAGGTTTCTGCTACCCCCTTTTGCTTATACTCACGGGGGTACGTGCTACAAAAGGAAATTGAAAAGATGATAACTGTATCTAAAACATTAATCTCTATGAGCTTTTCAAATAGAAACAGTGAATAGACTTAGAACCCTGTTCTAGGCATTCTGAGATATAGATTCTAGATCCCGTATCTGAATTTCCTCTGTTCACTTTGACAGGTGACTAGTCCAAACACCAACAACATGTGAACAGAGATGCAGCAGGGTCGAAGTATCAATTTAAACGTTTTCCCTAATGACTACCGTCTGTAAGAACTCTATTTGAGGTAACTCTGCAGAGAAATGTTAAAGAAAACAAAAATATTGGCTTACACAAACACTGTCATCCGAACAAACATCTCTGAAAACACAGTCTTCAGGATACCATTCTTGGTTTGATCTCATTGCTGTCTGTCAGTCGAGTGTAGTTAACATTAAAATGGACATGTTTTAAGATCTATCCCAAATTTGGGTTTTTTTGTGTTGTTTTTTTTTTTTTTTTTTTTTTTTCTTCTGGGGATTGACACTTTACTCAAAGAGGTATCTATTTTTTCTGAATAACTTTTTCTCATATTGCTTAAGGCAAGGAACTCCAGGCTTTACTGCCAACCTTATCATATAAACTGCAGAAGGTTCTCTTTCTAGTCTTTCATCACTAATGACAGACTTGAGCTACAGGGCCAATGTACATGACAACAATTCCCTAAACATACTGCTACTGCAAAGAACTACAGCTCCTTTCTTACTCTGGATTTATTTTGAAAAGAAATTAAACTATCTAGGATAATATCTTCCATATCTTGTCAGGTTATGCAGTCTTAGTCTAAGTAGGATGTGCATAGGGAACCAAGACAGAGACTGCACAACAGAAAACACCTCACCATAGTAAATACAGTCCCTTTGAGATTCTGTTCTCCAGCTTTACACAGAATGACCTTGATGTGATTAGCCTAGTGTGCAACACATCATGCATATCTTAATTTAACCTGAAACTCCAAATCTAAATGAAAATTAAAATATTGTTATAATATAAAATGCCATTTTAAAAACTAACTGGTAATAATTTATTGTAAAATGTATGCACATTTTTACCTTTAACTTTTTTCATTATAAGGACTTCAGCTTAAAACTCTGAAAACATTTTGGAAACAACCTACTATTGGTAGTACTTGAATATATTTATTTATAAGAAGCATGCTGTTGTAGCTAATTCTACTGTTTTTTTCCTAATTGTCTTGAATTTATGCTAGAAAATAGAACTATTTTCAATAGGTATACAGGAGGCAAGCGTGAATTCTCTTATGAACATGTAAAGTTCCATGATTGTACTTGATGAGTTACACTCATCTGGTTTATTGGAATGGAAATCAATTTAATTCTTTAATAATAAGTTAGAACAACAATCCAATAAGGTTCCTAATAAAACATTATCTCAAAAATTGCAAAATCAGGTTATTAATACTGTACTTAAAAAAGAATGAGTACTGGCTACCAGCTGGGATAGAAAAATTTTTCATTAAAAGTTTTAGAAGAAAGCAATGTACCAAAATGGCAGTGATTCTGTAAAATGTGGTGTATTTACATATTGTTTCTTAAATGGCATCCGCAGTAATGTTTTTTTTAGATTTTTAGAAATCTAATGCATTAAGAAGTCTGTAAGGTAATGATTATTTGTATATTTGAAAAAAAACATAAGATACTATGTATGCCTTAACCACGTAATACACAAACTAAGTAAACCATAAACCCCAAAATATAAATGAGTTGGAAATTACATCTCAAAGTAGTTTTATAATTTGTTATAATTTCATTACATAAATGTCAGGATATATGAAGATATTTTAAATACAAGCATATTTATTTTATTTTTCCTTGTAAGATTTAAAATGACGTGATGAATAACAGGAAAATTACTTTTGTCATTAAAATACTGCTTCTTCGTATTAAAATACCAATTATACTTTCATAAATTTCAGAGCACGTTAGAGTATGTTCTAACAGAAAAGATAACACAGCATATAGGAAAATAATATTTTAAGAGAATACTGTGGAAGTTATATCTAGGGAACTGAATGAGAACTGTCTTTCTTTTACAAGATTTCACCTCTCCTGTAGAATTTTATAGCAGTTCTATCCTCTGTTAAATTTTACAGAAAGCTAAAAAAAGCCATCTAGAACAGGTACTAAGTTATAAAAGACTTTTCCCATAAAGGTTAGTGAATCCCTCAGGCCTTCTTATAGGCACTGAAGCAAAGAGCATGATGCTGGTGTGACGAAAATTACAAATTTTATGTAGAGAACTTCTGACTCAAGAACCAGTAAGTGCCTGATTGCCAAGACACTATGCATTATATTAGTGTTCATCTCCAAGAAGGAATTTCCCTAATGGGAGTACAACATTATCTGTTGTTTATATTTGATGACTGAATGTTGTTCTTCAACTGTTAAAGTCAAGATTTCTGGAGATCTGATTGTAAGATCAAGGACAAAATTGAATCACTGTATATATATGTGTCAACAGAAAATTTCTGTTCTTAAATCTAGCTTTTTTCTGATCTCATATGTTACATATTTGCACGAAGTATAACTTGCAATAGAACAAATGCAAAAAATATTGTTGAGAGTTAAACCCACTACAGTATATTTCAACTATTGTCTGTTTAAAGAATCATAAAATCATAGAATAGTTTTGGTTGGAAGGGATCTTAAAGATCGTTTAGTCTAGACCCCCTGCCATAGGCAGGGGGAACAT
>NW_009613322.1:5814-6247 GCF_000690535.1 Cariama cristata
TGTACGGATTAAAAAAAACCCCTTTGCTGCCTCCTGAATGTGTGCTGAGCGGCCAGATTATTTGCACTGATCTTAATGAAGAGCTACAGGCCCTGTCAGGAGACTAAAAATGTGGGAAACGGCAGAGGCGATAGATAAAGGGGCATCCTGCAGGCATCGAGGGCCAGTGCATCTTGTTCCTCCTCCTGCTGTTCACACGAAAAATCTACATTAGGATTGACAAAACATAACAAAGGGATACTGCAAAACAGAAACTGAGGCTGACAGTCCCATGAGAAAATTATAAGAATGTGAAGAGTTGAGAAGCTGAAGGATTCTGATGCTGATTCTGGTTGAGCACGTCGGGGTCCGTGAAATCATTCACCACAAATGGCACCCGAACAGGGACAAACGAATTAAGTAATGAAGAAGGACAAACGAATCCGGTGGTGAA
>NW_009613323.1:0-45298 GCF_000690535.1 Cariama cristata
GTCTCTCCATCTGCCCCTGCCCTCTTGCAAAGGAAGGGTTAGTGTTGCTATAGATAGGTACTCTCAGCAGTTTATGCCGTTAAAACTGGAAAGGGCGGTTAAGACAGAGCTAATAACAGCTTACTAGCAGAGCATGTTAAGGAGTCTAGCACTGAGTAACATCAGGGTCTTTGAAGCATCCATGTGTAGTGCTTCCTTTTGTTTTTGGCATCCAGGTTATGTCCACATTACTCCCAACTCAATCTTGTTCCAGAGTTGGAAGCCAAGGAATGAGTAGCTGCCGCTGAAAGGCTGCAGCCTTCAGTAAGGAATAACCACCCTCCGGCCCAGCAGTTCAGTTTGCTGTGTGTCACAAGGCCCACGAAAAGCACCACACTCCAGATCACAGAAAGGCCTGAGAAATCTACGACCCATTCCTTTCCCCTCATCCTCAGTGTAATTTCTGTGACTAACCACCCCAGATACTTGGAAGGGACCCCGAGGAGGTTATCGGAGACCCTTCCTGTCAATCCATCAGAGCAGCGTTGGGGCCAACGACCACCTTTGCTTGCACGGCATCATGGTTTGGCGGGCTGCGTTTTGCTAAAGAAACCAGTTTGGTCCAATCTGAAATCTAGTTTCTGTTATTTCTTGTGTCCACAAAGGAGGACGTTTATCTTACAGTGTCACTAATCACACACTCATTTCACCTCCTGGACCTCCCTAACTCAGTTTCGTTATTCTGCTTGGTCTTGTTTCATACATGCACACCTTTAAAAAGTTCATTTTCTTTCCTGCACCTACGCACCTCCACCCCAAAAAGAAACAACCCCTGTCTAACAAGCACACGTGTTTATCAATAGAGCTTTAGAAACACCGACTTTACCAATTGCTTTACAGCCCCAGAAGAGGAATGTACAACACGCGATCCTTAACACGCCAGTCTCTCCCGGTGAGGAGATTACTGGAGTCTCTCTCCAGCGGGAGATTAACCCTCCCAGCAAGGTAGGCACGGACGTCACCCTCAGCCTGCCGCCGGCAATCTGCCCCCGACCTCAGCATCACCAGCACGGGCAGAGCAGCACGGACCGTTCGCAGCCTTGCTGAGCCCTGACTTAAGATGGGAAACAAAACTCAGAAACGCTAGATGGGAATCCTGCGGGAATCTAGGCTCATACATGCAGTAACAAATACCTGTGTGTATAGGTCAGGGTAAAAGCTGGTTTCTGCTTGTACTCCAGAACTGCTCCACATTAGAATTACTGCTTAAAATAAGCATTGCAGCTCCGCAGAAACTGTTCTATATTGTTTAGGTATTAATATTCCCCATCAGTCACACTAGTAAAAACCTTTCCTCATATTAATAGAAATTTTTTCCTAGTAGCCAAACCCGTTGACTTTTTCTAAAAAAATAAACTTTTTCCCTAAGTAACCTTTTAAATGTTCAATCTAGCTTCTTTCGTGATGCAAAATTTTGAAACATTTTAAGTACAAAATATTTTTTTCTTGTCACACGTTCGTGTCTACCATTCCAAAAAGCTCACAACTCCGATAATCCATCTGACAACACAGTCAATCAAAAAATGCATCCTACAGCCGTTTCCAAAGAAACGAACACATAGCCAAGAAGACAGAATGCTTAAGCTGGAAGGAAACCAACCAAAGGAACACAACAGCAACAACAAAACTCCAAGCATTTTTCCCCTTTTCCTTTAAATTTCCTGGTTTGGGGATATATTACATGGGCAAAGATAGTGGTAAATGCAGTTATGTTAGAAGTGGTGGTGGTATTTTTATATTGTTTTTAATCCAGGAAGCTGGAGGCTTTTCTGCTCTTCCCACACAAAAAAAAAAGAACTTTAAAAAAAAGGACAAGTATGCTAGAAAGACAGACACAATCACAGAACTGAAAAAAATGCATCTGAAACATCATTGCTCACACCTCCTCCTCATTCTTTGGCTATCTGTCTCCTGCCTAGGCCTCCATCTCGCGTGGAGTTTTAGGTGGGTGGACACAATGGGCTTATTCAGAGAGATCCAGCTCAGCACATGCCTGAGGCTTTGAAGGCTGAAGACCACGGCTGGTCAGCTCCTTGGGCCCAGGACTCCCAGGATTTTTCAGGAGCCTAAGACAGTGAAGGTCAGCAGAGCTGGTTACCTTCCTGCTTTTATCTCCCAATAAACCCATTCCTTGTCTGAGGTATGTGGAACACTTCTGAAACAGCTGAAACTGTTTAAGCAGTTCCCCATTCCCCAAATTGTTATTCTGTAGGGAAAAAATTCTGAAGCTGAAAGTGCGTTGTGGCAAATAGACTGTTTACAGCAACAAACAGGCATATACACGATCATAAATGTATACCACATAAACTACATGAACTAAAATTAAACTTTTGAAGTTGAAAATCAAGCGCTTGTGATCTTAACAGCGGTAAGCTCACCTGCAAAATCTTATTTCTCCATCCTCTCCCACATCTAACTCATGTATTATGAGAGTTGTTCATTGCATGTTCACACACAATTTTTTTCTACAGACCCTTGTGCTTAATTAACAAGAAGCCCTTCAATGTTATGTTTTCTGTTTTATTTTTGAAAGCATGCCCTATGCTTTATTCATTACACACTTACTCAGATCCTACTCTGCATACAGAGTTATTCATTTCCTCATGGGCTTTTTATGGAGCTTGTTGCTACAGTATTCGTGTGCTTCAATAATATTAATTAGTTTAGTTTCATAATACACCCCTCAGATGAGGGGATATTGTGATGGGATACGAATATTACACATCGGAAACAGTTACAGATTGCCTGGTTTGATGTCTCATAGACCTGGCAGGACTTGGCCCTGTAGAAAACCTTATTTCTTCAAGGCCTGGTTCCCACTGGTTTCAGTGGCAGAAGTTTTACTCACCGAGTATCCAGAACTAGTTCTAACGAAACCCTGGAGTTTTCAGGCATCTGAAAATTAGAAGCAAGTAATCAGCAAGAAGTACAATTTAAAAGCCTTGAACCAGCTTTATCAAGGAACTCTGTGACAGAGGCAAGGGCCATAAGAGATTTCAAGCCATTCAGCTCTCTGAAGACTTTAGACACCATTTCTCTTCCCATAATTCCTTTTCTTCCGTAATTCCTGCAGTTTCTAGAATAAACATGACCAGATGCCTGCTAGCAACAGCTCCATCATTACTGACACCCACGTAGTTCCTCCACCGCTTTGAATCTGCTGCTCTTCCACACAGTACCTGCTAGCACAAGTAGGTAGTCCCATGCTTGGTCCAGCATTTGAAAAGATGCATTTCTCCACCACTGGATTTCACAGTTATTACTGGCAGAAGAAGTACAGCAAATCTCGGGATACCTTCCAAGTTCTGGGAGCTGGTGTTTTTTAATAACGCCCTCCCATCTGCTTGCTTCCCATGTCCACGTTTCACCCTATCTTGGCTTGTTATACCTAACCTGCCTTCATTCTCTCTTCAGTCTTGGCTGTTCATCCCAGCTTTGTTTTTCTTATCTAGTTAATGCTACTGTTTGATTCTCATCCAGTTCCCCCTGTCCTAGTTGCGCTTTTCTTTAATCTTATTCTGGGACTCCTCACTCTCAGATTCATCTTCAGCTATGCAGGGTTGGTTTTTTATTGTTTTGTTTTCACTCCCATTATCTAGTTGATCCTTTCCTTACGCCTTCTCACCTGATTTAACTTCTAGTTATGTTGACGTTCACCTTCCTTCTCTGTTCTTTGCTCCAGGTATGCGCCACAAAGTTGGTCTTGCTCCTTGACCTTATTTCCCCGTTACAGAGTTATCCTAGCTCCAGCCCTTACATTGCTGTTCAGGCAGTTTTGCTTGTCTGCCACCCTTCATCTACCTCTTTCCTTTCACTCTGTTACTTCTTGGGCCCAGTTTTCTTATGCAAAAAATTTCATTGCCCCAAAACATGTCCACTATTCCCATTGCTGATTTCTCCTAATCACATCCCACATTCTTTCTCAAGAGCTCTATGTCGACTGTACCATGCTGCAAGATCAGTTCTTCATCCCCATCTATTCAAGTCAGACAGCCTTCCCCTCCTCATCCCATAGGTACAACTGAGGTGCATTAAACATGTGAAATCATCGCTTCTTCTCAATTAAGTTCCAGATCCAAGCAAGGCACAGCTCAAAACGATCATGTAAAACATCATTGCAGGTGAGACACTTGGGTAAGAGAGCTGCTAAACCTACAGGTAATTCAAGGGCGACTGTGGTGATGTTTAAGTCCATAGTAATATTAAAGAAAAGGGTACATCCCTTGCCATAAGGGCTGATACCCTCCTCCTTTCTGTTCTGCTCAAGGTTTAACTACATTTCCTACAGGCTGAACATACTGAAGTCCTGCCAAAAAAAATGCTGCTATGATTTTTTTAATGAGGAGCAAACCCATATATTCGCAAGTTTCATTTTCAAATACCTGGATAATTTAAGCTAATATTCTAAAAGAAAGGTTGAAGAACAAGAAATTAAAACCTAAAAATTAGCTTGCAGCAGATACCTAGCATGGAAAACATCATACCAAATCTTTACAATTAAGCAAAGGTATCTAAGCAACTTAAACAATATCTATCAGCAGGCAGTGTCAATCAGTTAGATACCCAACCAGACTCTGTTTATAACACAATGTGTTACGCCCACTCCATTTTCAATGTTCTAAAACCTGCAGAAGAGCATAAAACTACATTGGGAACACATACTGATGTTAAAACAAGTAATCAAGCAACAACAACAAAACCAGTGGTGCACTACTTAAATTAGAAACTGTTCTGTGTTTGCTCAGCATCCCTGAGCCTCGTCAAGCAATAAATCAATTTGCAGTAGCTGTGGACAGCTATTTAAACACAGGGCCAGAAGAGCTTAATTGTTAAAGCAATGTTCAAAGCTAGAAGGTATAGGAGGTTAGTATAGGAGGTCATATTAAATATTCACTTGTCTGAAACCAGCTGCATTCCAAGTATTAGGAGGCATCCTGCCCTTCTTTTAATTAAAAACCCAAAGTCTAGGAGCTTTGAGCTTAGCAGAGCTTAGCTTGCAGTTCTTCAGAAGATAGAGACTGCCAGATGAAAAACTGACATCTAAATGTTTGCCAACTTGATTTTGTTTGGTTTACTTTATTGTCTAGCATGCAAAATAACAGCTAAAAGCTGTTTGGTTTGAAGTTTGTAGTTTATTTTTACAAGTTGGTAAAGCATTCAGGATTCAATTCTCAACTTTGTAAGAGGCTGCTCCTTGTCAAAGTTGACAGCAAACTTGCGTTTGACTTGCATAGGAGCTGAACAGGATCACTTACCAGTCATCGTTCTAGGCATTGGTAGCTGGTGAACATAGTTTCTTTAGCAATTATATGATGATGAAAGTTTAATAAACTGTAACTATTATATTACTAGTACTCCTAGATCTGTTCACCCTTCATCTGTGAAGAAATGTTGCTGTTAGACCAAGAAGTGGCATTTGTTATTCGACTGACTAGGTGTACAGGGTTAATCTTACCCTCCAGTATTCAGCATGCTGTCACATAGCTGGGAGTCAGTGGCTGATTTTTGGCAGAAGAAAGCCTCTAATAAGCCTGATCTTGAGTGACTGCTGAGCATTTTGATCTTCCAGTCATTCCTAGAAGATGAAGCAGCTCAGCACCTGGCAGAACAGGATTCGCTCTTTTGAGCCATACCCTGCTCAGATGAAAAAAATCTCTGGTTTAGTTTGCATTGTAGTTTATCCCTTATGATAACCTCTCTGGCACTTAGCGCAGAAAACATCTAACACTGGGACTGGAGGTAAGGAATCAAAGCAAACAGAGGAACTCTGCCCTAATTGGATTTTCTACACGGACACAATGTGTTCTTCTAACTCCGGATCACTGGAAATAAATAAGGCGTATCACCAACTCCCAGGAGGAAGAATGGCAATTGTCTTACAGAAAGCAGCTAAAAAACTATGATACAAGTACTATCAATGACAGCAACATTGCCCTGTAGTTATTAGCCTGGTTTTATTTGTGGTAATATTTACATAAGTTCTCTACACGGCAAAGAGCTTTTACCCCTTTCAACATTATCTAACATATTTTGTTAATACAGGTAGAATTAATTCATACCCACTGAATTTTATGGTGCAGCTATCCAAAAAACTCCTCATATAGCTAAGGTGGCTTAGCTAGTACCTTTTTCTAATCTTCAGTGGCATAAGACCATAAAAGCCTGTGGCAAAACTAATTTAATTGCATTCACTTTATCCAGCTCTCTCCGAAGTTATTTGTACTGTGCTTGTTATCAATTCTTCTTTACTACAATAGAAGATTTCCCTAGACAATGCAGCATAAGCTTCTTTTGAAAGACGACACCGATGCACCACGCAGCAATAATTAATAACCTCTGTCCGGAGGATTCAGGGATTATATTGTATTTTAAAGATGGATGCTCTTTCACTCACCAAGGTGATCGTTGTGTGCAAACATCAATATTAGCTGTAAATACATGTTTTACAGTAATTACATATATACAGACTATACATATGCATTACAATTTGAGCTCAACTTGCAGCCATCTCAGTAAAGTTTTCTTTCGGCATGGTTAGAGCACTAAGCCCTTGCAAGTGATTTTTTGCCCCCTGCCCTCAAAGCTATGCAATGTGCAACGCTAGAGATGTCACAGATGACTGACCAGAGATAGTTATCGGCAATAACTATCCACACACACTCACAATATAAAGGACCGAAACTAAAGTCCAAGATCAAAACACTTCCAAAATTAAACCAGAATACTCAACCACCATTTACATAAAACTTCCATCCTTCCAAGAAAAGGGTGAAAGAGGTCCCTGGCACCACTTACACATGCACGGTTCTGTGTTGCATGTAATACAGAGTCCAATATCACTGCAAAAGCAGGACAGATTTACTTCTGCATATACTTCAGATCCGAAGAGTCAGATTTACTATTCACACTCCAGGCATCTACAGTTGGGTTTCCCATATGCTGGCAGGAGTGTCCTTTTCAGATTTACTTTGTAAGTGCAGGCTTAAAACATTGCACGTATTAACAACTCGGGAATCTTCAAGCATGGAGCGTAAGAATCAAGGTGTATGTTTGCACTTGTGTTTATTATTATGTAGAAATGCCACAACAGGTAAGAGGTTTTTTTAAGAGTGCATGTGCACGTGCATATTATTTGTTAAAAAAAAAAATCACACTTACCATATAAAAACTGCACTTAATTCTCAACAACCAAATAAACCCTAACTCGGGCTACCATAAGCCAATTTGTATCTGCGTGGATCCTCTTTTTCAGCAAGTGACATGAACAGCAGTTTGCAGGACAGACATTGCAGATAAATGCAGCGAGGCATATTATCAAAATCCCTGTACGTTAAAAACAACCCCTCACATTTTGCACAAAATGCTAACAGTGAAAAGAGTCAGAAATCTTCCTGGTTTAAGAGTTAGCTGTACTGAAATGATAGGTCATGCTCCGGTCTTCTATTTGTGAAAAGCTCTTCTACTACTACTTCTCCTTCCTGAGCCTGTTTTCTTCTCTCTGTACGCATATACAAATACACTGAAAGTCATTGCTTTGTCACTCATCTTTAGAAATCGATACTGTCTGTTCATTTGTATTCTTATCTTTATAAGAAATTACTTCAATTGGTGTCAAATGTCAAACTACTTATTGAATACAACTTTTGATATTTGCATATTTCAATTGACTGAGAATAAGGCTGCTTGATAAATTTGTAACGAGTTCCCTACCCCTGTCCAAATTCCATTTACGTTAACAAAGTAGGCAAACAGATCAGTTTGCCGATCGTCTCCGTCAGTAAACTTGGATCTTTTGTTGTTATTGTTTGTTACATTTCTTTCTTTAACTTCCATCTTCACTGTCACCACAGTAACAGAATATTTGTTTATTTAGGAAATAAAGTCATAGGAACATGCCTGAGGTTTGGTTTAAAAAGCAGTGGCAAACTAGATGAGAAGGCTCTCTTCTGAAACCTACCCTGTGATTATATTTTACTATCAGAACTTTCACAAGGAATACTGTTGATGTAGCCTGCATTTTCAGTGTAATCCTTCAGATGGGGTAGAGGTAATTAAGTTAATCAGGTAGTTTGCTACAGAAGTGCTGAAACACCAGTAGCAGCTCAAGGACTTCACTGTGGAAGGAGAGGCTGGTACTCACAAATAAAATTTATTATTCATTTTCAACAGTGAGCATTTAATGAGCATGATATAGAAAACAGTGTCTGGCCAGGTCTCCAGTTAATATCCAGATTAAGCTCATCAACATAAATAATCTCACCTGTACCAGCATTAGGCCTGCCTTACGGATTACCTGGCACATGTATTCAATAAGAATTAGATACCGTCTTCTTCCCAGACTCGAGCCTCCTGCCCTGAACAAACTCCGTTTTCAGCAAGCAACCAGAGCAATCAGAAAAGAGGGCAGTGCATGGCCCCGGGATGGTGGCATTTGCCTCTTTTCCCAAGGATCACCCTCAGCCTGCAAGCGATGGCATGGATGGGAATTCACAGAGGTCCAGCACCCTGGCCCTCCCCAGCAGGTTGCGATTTTTGGGCATCCTGCGACCTCTAGTGAGAGCCAAGCCTTGGCTCCCATGGGGTCTTGGCCTCCCAGAGCTCTTGCAAGGCCCAGACTATTTCCAGGTCATGGGCAAAACATACCTCTAACAATTGCCGTTTCCCCCACTCACCGACCAAAACGCTACTATAAAACCCGTAATCGTGCACTGCCTTTGGTTGCTTGAAACAATGCACTGATTGTGTTGCAGCTTCACAAAAAGCCGCTGCTTGTGTAAACTCTTACGGCGAGGGAGGGAAAGGTGAGAGACAGTGGAGACGGCATCCATTTTCAACGTACTACAAAAAAAAAAACAAAAAGAAAAAATAAAATTGCCAACTACACTTCAGTGAGCTTTCCTACTTAACTACGTACATGTAAGGCCTAAGCCTTTGCAAATAACTCTGAGCAGTATGAAAACAATATTTGTTTGCCTGCTGGCGTTAGGAAAACATTGGTGAGAAGTTAATCTCGCAGCATTCAAAATTGCGAGCTAAGCTTTTTGCTGTTGTCATCATGCTCAGATCCACCAGAACAATGGAGATTAAAACAATGATTGATTCTGTTCTAAATACATACGTGAATTGAAAGCTGAAAATGTGAATGTGCAATTATTGAAGAAGAAAAGGTATTTCTTAACTTGGTTTTGTTCCTTCAACTAAGATCAACTTGGTATTCATATGCATGCATCGGAATGTGTTTGTATATACATATTCTATATTAAACTATTTTATGCACTTAGCATACACACACTTTTAGGACCACAGTTTTAGTACTAAAGGGGTGAGTCTGATGTTTTCATTTCTAGAATTTATTAATAAAGCAGGCAAATGATTCTAACTAATGCTAAAAATAAACATGCCGGAACTTTAATATTGTGATTGTGCAGTAGAAATGAAAATACACACTAACTTGTCCAAATAGTTCACTTTTTCAATGGAAATATCTTGACAATCTGAGTGGTAAAGCACTATTATCTATCAGATGAAAAGATTCCAGGATATGAAATGTATCTGGTTTTCAAAGACACATATTAATAATCTTGTGATGTATCCAAAAAAGCAGTAGAGACCTAGAACAAGGGCTTTGTGTTCAGCCTTTTACATCAACATAATTATGACTTGCATTTAGTGAACAGCATTGCCTTCCGATTTGTAGATCGCTATGGTTAAAAACCCCCTAAGCTCAAAGGCAAGCTTTCTCGACGTTCAGTCTTCCCAGTTTCCATTTGCTCACAAGTTGAGTTGGGTCCAAGCCATACTTAGAACCAAAACTAAAAATTTCAAAGCTCTTCAGCAGTTCAGACCTAGAAACCTACTTTGAACTCTCTCAACTTCCTTTGATGGTTGAAATTCTCCCAGATGTTTGCATAAGGTGAGCATGGATAACGCAAATGTTGCACAAGCCCACAATTGCCACCTCCCATTTTTCCAAAGCTGCTGTTAAATGGCTTAGTGCCTCCCATCCCTTGGTCACTTTGCTAAACCACCATTTTAAGCAAGGTACTGGCAAGCCTATAAACTACCTCCTAGAAAATGACTAGTGCAGAGAAATCGTTGTTAGTTGAACTTTTTCTGTGCATTTGAAACATCTGTCTTATGCTTTGATGGAAAGGAGGAGTCTACCTTTCTGCACCAGTGTGGTGAATATCACAGCTTGCATAACCCATAGTAGTACAGTGGTAAACAAATACTCAATAAAACAGCTCTGTCTCTTCTGTGTAATCTCTCCTCAATCTGTTAGGCTAATTGTTCTTTAACTTTACTCCACATCTGGGCGATCTTTATTGCACAGAAGTTTTTATAGGCCTGTTTGGCTGTGCACAGAAGCTGCAAGCCCCAGTAGTACCAATCTAATCCTGTCACGTCACAGGGAGGGAGAGAAGGGGAAGAGCCCTTCACGAGCAGTAAACCTGGTTCTCTCCAGCAGTGTACATCATGCTGATGGCTTGGTTCATGGCCGCTGGGTCCTCCACAGCTGTACAAATCGATTTGTAAAAAACTTATTTCTATGCAATTGGAAGCGTACATTACCAAAAGCAAATTGTATAGTTTTTAAAGCATATGGTTTACCTTCAAAATTCTATCTGATTTACCAAGGATTGACCTAAGCAGAAGATAAAGATTTCTTTTTCTTAACAGTTCTAAGAGCTTGTTTTAAATCATCTGTTCTTTTACCAAATAATTCTGGAAATTCTCACAGAAATTGCAAATTCTAAGTTGATATTTACATACATTCTCTGTAGGTGTCAGCATTGCTTTATGTTGTTGTAGAGAACTGTATTTTTTTCTTCTCAAAGAAAGAAGAAACACAGACTTGTCATTTTCCAAATTTTTCTGCTGTCAGTTTGTCCTTTACTACCCATTTCAGACTAAGAGATTTAATACTATATCACCTAGGTGCAACTAAATTAAACGTACGGAAAAAGCCTACATTGTTCTCCTATGCACCTGTTCTCAGTTTTAAAGCCTTGTTATTCCATTCCAGTTATTTTCTGGATAAATATCGTCCTTCTTGATGTAAACACAAGGTTCACACAACATTTGCAAATGTTTGAGATGTTGCAAAGAGCAACAATTCAGTGATGTAAAGTAAACTGTGAATCTACCTTCTGTACACAGACTGGAATACTGGACCAGAAGTTCATATAATTTTCTGGGTGGAGCCCTCAAAGAGCCACCATAGGGCAAATATCATTTACTTGCTTTCATTCATAAACTTACCATACAAAATAAATGTACACCACTGAGATCTGTTGATAATACATTACTGAGATGCATTATCCATGCAGAAGAGAACTGTACTATCATACCAGAAGAGAATGACCTTGAGAGCCAAAGTAATGGGATGAAAATCAATTGTACAGAGTGCAAGGTCATAACTAAAGGGCAACAAGAAGAACTCTTTCTGGGATCTCAGGCATTCAGAGTGAACGAAGAGAGATATGGATTAAATAGTCAAACAAAATTATTATCAACCTCCTATACCCATGACAGAGAAATACAATCCAAGCATCTATTGGGGAAGATATTTCCAGTAAAAAAAGAGCAACACTGATGACATTTATTGCAAGCTCAAGTATATATGAACATTATTTGAAATGCTGCATATAATCCTGATCATTCTTTTGACCAAGGGAAGGGAGAGCCTCTCTTCCAGGAGGTTATTAAGAGAGCACTTCAAAATCACGTGAAGGGATATGTTAGCTTCCTATAAACGTAGTGGGAAACAAATCAACTACGTAACAGAAATAGCATAAGGAAAAAAATGTCTACAAACTGCTCAAGAATGACATTAAAATTGGAAGAGAGATTCTGACACTGCCACTCAGGAGGAATAACAAAGAAAGAAATCCCATCTTATTTTCAAAGGGAGTTCAAAAGAGAACATATGACCTGTCTGCTTGCTCTAAGAGCATGCCAGAGCCCACGTCCCAGGGAGGCCCCAGTAGCTCAATCTTTCATTTGCATTACAGGTTTGAACCAAGGTTTGTCATCTGTGCTATACCATTTTCTGTTGCTAAAGTCAAGCGCTACTTACAGCCATTGATTGAGGGCAGTTTTAGTTGGTCTATTTGTAAGCGAAATAGGTTTGAATCAAGGTTTGTCATCTGTGCTATACCATTATCTATTCTAAAGTCAAGCGCTACTTACAGCCATTGATTGAGGGCAGTTTTAGTTGGTCTATTTGTAAGCGAAATGGATCAGATGAGAGATTTATTTTTTGAAGTAGAAGCCTCAGAATCTATTTAGACTAGAATTATCCTTCATTACAAGTGACAAGCACCTTGATTACAGAGACTTCTCAGCGTTGGCTGGCTCACAACCAACATTTTCAAGTTATTGCATTTTAATTTAGATGTGGATTTCACATTGTGCACTTACTTAAATGCAAATATGCAGGTAAAGATTGCACAACACACGCTCTTTAGAAAATGTTCCTTCTGAAGATTTGTTTACTTATACATTTTTGTCTTCTCACCCCTTCCCACCGTGTCCCTAATAAATTTGCCTATAAGACAGAAGAGCTACACTGTCTTATTTTTAGGTCATCTCAAAAGTACTTAGAGGCTCCTATTAATGGCACAGTAGAACGCTGAGTTTTCTCTAACTCTGCGGCTGCAGAATCTTGTCTCTATCACAGATTTGCCCTTGAGCTGCAGAATAAACAAAGAGAGTATTTATAGCCCTTCTCATACACAGAGATTTGATCATTCAAAAAGAAGGCAATGAATTGCCCAGTACCTTCTACCTCCCCAGGCTTGCTACTAATATTAGTGTTACGGAAAACCTGATATCACCTGATGTCACAGTCTCTGCTTTTGTACATCTCTGGATAACACTGGGCCAAAATAGATTTTTTTTTTTTGTATTCATTTATTTGAATATAACTCTATTGTCAGGACAGATTTTAAAATACTGTCCTCCACCTAAATGACATCAGATTGCTCTAGTTAATACAGGAAACAGGGAAATAAAAGTAAAAATCAAAGTGGCACTTCTCAGACTCTATCCAAAGAAAGATTTAAGGAAGCAGATGGCTCTGACCATTTGAAATGACCCATAGTTATTACTTTTACTAAATAAGAGAAGCTGAAGATGAGGTAGACAAGCCCTAAATTATACTTTCTTTCCTAGACTGAAATTTGATTCCAACATAAGATTGAGATTATCGAAAGGTTGGAAGTTGCTTGTACCATAAGGCATAAATCTGACAGAATAAGCTCTATGACTTGACAGGCCTTCTCAAAGTCATCCTCTACTCTCTAGACCCAACATCCTTGCTTTGGAGGAGTCCGATTTAAGCTACATCTTACAACGTGGTACGCAGCAGGGCTGTGTTTTTGCAAGAGCACCCCTGGCTGGAAGCCTGCCTCACTCAGCTGGATTGACTCCTCTGTGGCTCAGGGTACTCGTGCTGCAGCAGCAGCGATATTCCCCTGCCCATCTGTGCTGAGTACACACACTTCCACGCTCGCAATCACAGCCACATCTGGACCCTCCTCAACCCCGGTATAGCCTCATAAAGCTCAGTTTTTATTATCCTGGACTAGGGTTGATTGCCGTGAATAAAAACTCAAGTAAAAACATCCAATACGAGTTTGTGATTTCGCCTAGCTTCTATGATGAATAGCTATTTAAAAAGCAAGATAACCTTTTATGACTCTAAAAAAGTAAAATCCAGCAGAACTATCAGAGCCATCTCCCTTTACTGTTTGCTGTAAGAAACACCAAATTCAAAACCTAAACAAAAAGATTTTAATGTTCAAATCCTTAGAACGAACTGCTAAAATGCAGAATAATGACAGATTGCATAAGTGTTCACATGCAAGGAAGTGGTTTTAGACCACTAATGTATTGCCATTGCATTTCATTATGTAGTAGGTGAAGAGAAAAATGGAAGTATTTGCTAAGTGATTGATTATTCGTAAAATAAGAGTAAAATTTTGGGAATGTCAGATTGTTTTCTTCACTATAAAACAGCACAGTGATTTTCAGTTCAGTTACTTCAAAGAATGAGGTTTAGAAACCAGTAATATCTTGGAAAGTTGAGAATCCCCTTATGAGCTATGACATAGAGATCCTGTTTGTATTACTAAAGGTGATAGAGTTTGAAGATGTCAGAGATAAGACAAAAATTTCTCTTTTGGTCTTATGATACTATGATTTAGAGAAAAAATGTGAATATTTTAGCAATAATTCATCTGAGCAGACTGGCACTTGCAGTCCAACTTCCGAACACAGTGTGGATCATTGATCAGGCCCTTCTGAAGTAAGGCCTAGTTATGCAGGAACAGAGGTCGGCTGGATTACTTCTACTTTGTTCTAGAATAAGGAAAAATTAATTCTGGCCACATCGCTGTAGCATTGACTAAATTGATGCCTAAAAATAGGCGTTAAAATGGAAACAGAAAGGACAACCACAATGAGTTACGTGGAAGACAGACTAGATGCAAGTTGAACATGTGAAAACTGATAACACCAGTTTTGTTTGGGCCCTAATTTTAAAATAATCCCTTACAACTGAAAATAAACTAGATTATTTCAAAAGATTGCAAAAGAAAACAAGTCCTTCATAGACAGTTTGCAGCTACTCTAGTAGGATATGCAGCTGAGCGTCAAAGATAAATACAAACTGTCATCATAAATTGGGAAACGTGTAACTAGGATGTTAGGTAACTTGCACTAGTATTTCGTATCCATATATACTAAAGGCTATCTCAGTATTAGTCACTTTTTCTAGTTTTTTGTTCAACAGTTAACTAAACATTATGTATGTGTATACAGTATATACAGATAACTTAATACATCAAATAACTATAGTAAGAGTGCAGATTATGAAGTATTGAGAGTATAAGATGAATTTATACAACTCTGGCAAAACAGCTCTGAATTATGATTGCACACTACATTTTCCCCAAAGTGCAAGAATGAACAGTGCTCACTGAATTCAACATTTTGTTTGATGTTGGTAGTACAGAATGTGGACCCACGCCCTCAGATTTCCAGGGGAATTAGGTGTTCACAGTTAATGGATACCTGAGAAAAATTTTTTGCTTTTTCTTCCCCAAAACAGCACCTCACAGGATCTTTTTGGCAAAGCCAGTGGCAGAAACTCTTTCTCCAGGGCAACATAGAGTTTCCTCAGCTACAAGACCATCCTTTCTTTTCTTGACAACCCAACTCATTCAAAACACATATGCCAACTTTCTCAACAACTGAGATGAGTCTTGCAAACAACAGACTCTTTCACTGTGTTGTGCTGATTCATTCCAAGCACTGTTCATCCTGCACACTGAATGAGGCAGGGTCCTGTGGGAAAACAAAGAATGAGATCATGTAATTAAAGACTATCTCATAACGTACATGAGGGTTGAACCATAATGGCCTCAGCAGTCTTAATTCTGTTTCTTAACTCTTGAGTGATTAAGATTGCAAGTTATTTTAATATTGTTTTCTGAATATAGCCATCAACAGTTCGGAGCAGAGACACTTAAAAATAACCAAAAATCCCAAGCCAAAAAACCAGCCCAATGGAACCATACCAACTACTACTTTATGGTATGCAAGGAGAATTACCAGCAGAGCCGACTGGAGGGGAAAACAACACCACTGCTATTTTTATTGAACATTTTTCTATTCTCAATTTGCCTATCCGTTAATGTTTAAATGTTTCCCAGAGGTGTTACAATTTTTAATGAAATTCTGCCAGATTAAACTATTTTCAAATCCTGCCTTCTGATTCCCACCAGCTCACATACTTGCTCACTCCAGAAGGGCACTGATGGGTCTATCCATATTCCCCAGGCCAACAGCCTACCTGACAAATGCAGAGATCCTACAGACCCTGCTCCCAGCCTTGCCATTTCTCTGCTGAGTGCTCCGTCAAGTCAGACACAGAAGAGAAATTTCATTCTACAGGAAATTTAACTTTTTGTAAGAGTTCTAATTTAAATGCATTAAGCTCCTAAGTCTCTCATAAAATGGATGCCATTTCCCCACACCAGCACAAGTCTCCGGTAGGCGTACAACCTATTTTCAAGCTGAAAGCCTGAACCACACAATGGGTATTCATTATTCTTTGAGTCTTCCCAAGAGTTGGATCTTCTGCAAGTCCTGACAGTCATCCCACAGTAAGAGAGAGAATTTTGAAAAAAAAAAAAAACCAAAAACATCCCTCCTCCCTGAAATTCTAGACCTTGAAAGCACTTTGTTTCAAAGCTCCAGAGAAACAGATTTGGGACTATCAGACCTCACGTTTTCTGTCTCAGCATGCCAGGTCTCTTACACTTAGTGCCATCAGGGAGCAGCACAGGCAAGGACTGCTCTGAAATGGGGGAGGCAAGCCAGGACCCCAGCAAAGACCAGGGTGCAGTCCCACAGCACAGAAACACCACGGGCAGAACAGGGTGCTGGAAACAGGGTCCATCCAGGCACTCCAGTAGAAAGAAGCTAGAGACAAAACTGGAAGTAAAGCTGCAGCATGAATCAGAAGGTTCCACCTGAGAGATAGGGCTAGCAACACTACCTGCAATGCAAGTCCAAGGTCCAGCAAAGATGGCCAGACAGATGGATAAACCCAGCATAGCTCAGGAAAGGAGCTTAGGAGAGGCTCAGGTCTGAGCTTAAATGGAGCCCCTAGAGCCTATGGGCGAAGGGTGTGTGGGTGGGGGTCCCAGGTGAGGCTACTCAGGGCCGTTAACGCCTATTAATGCAGTCAGGGCATGACATGTGTTACGGTCAGTGTTGGGGTTGCAGTTCAGAAAAGCAGGGGCTGTAGAGCCTCAGCACGTTCAGCAGTTTGCAGCCTGCAGAGGAGGGTGTGAACTTCTATGCATAATTCCCGTTTGTTCTTTTTTTCCTATATTCATTTGGGGCTTTGTGGCTAATATTGCTTATTTAAAGGATTTACTCTTCCTCTCTTTCTTTAGTTGTATTTTGACTTATATTGGCTTCACTTGTTTGAAGCCATATCCTTCCTTTCTCTGTTCTTTTTGTTTGTCTCCTTTGTTCATATTTTATGTTTGTTGAAATGTAAACTTCTGGGGACTGCAATGTTGAACAAGTTCCTCAACTCTAGTTGAACTCATTAATGTTGGGAACAAGAGTCAACAGAGCATAAAGGACGTAAAAACTTTTGTTCCTCACTCCTGGGTTTTTTTTCCATCATATGTGCTTGGAATTCCACTTCCAAGAACCATGTCTAAGGATGCCTTCAGTCCTTTGAGAGCCTCTGAACCGGCAGGACCTAGAGAGCACTCAAGACATCCCTGTTCCTTAGGCAGCGAGCTCTGTGGTGAACCTTACAGGCACATCGCAGGGGTTCAACAAATGTCTCTGAGGCTGTCAGCGTGAAGATCGTATGCAGTTGCAGTGCATTACTAAATTAAGAATCATGTCCAGCAATACTGAAAATAACACTGTTTAAATGTCCACATATAAATACAAGCTGCTACTGTAACTTGAGGCACTCACAACTGAAGGTTTCAGTGAAGAAAGGTATGTTACCGTTTTGAATTTTTAAAGGATCTTTTTTTTATCCTGAGCCACAGAATACCTTGCAAACATTCTTTAGTTAAAGCTCATCACGTTCTTGTGAAGGAAAGTAGGAAGACTTTCATCAGCTTCTACACAGCTTCTCTAGGGTGAAGCACAGGTGGTGACTAGCACAGCAACACAACAAAACAACGTGGCACAGACGGTGAAAAAAGGTGCCATAACCAGTGGAACCTCGGGGCATACTGGGGTGCGATTTCGTCAGTTTTGCCAGGACACCTTTTCTTAGAAAGTCGTACAAGCTTTCCCATCAGAAGGAATGATCATGTCTCGGATCACTTCTGACATAAAACGTGGAAAGTCATATTCTCTGTTGTGTTTTGGCTCCTTTTCCTTACTTAGGAACCAAAAATGTCTGTAAAGCAGTCAGAAAACTTTCTAGTGTGAAAGAAAATCACTGGGCTTATGGATACCACGTGACACTGGACTTCAGATGCCCTGAGCATCAGATGCACTGAGTATATAGTGAGAATCAAACCAATACAGTTATGCCAAAAATCTTGTGTTTCCCTGCTATAACAAGAAATTGCATCCGGCAGCGCAGGGGATACACATGGTAGTACAGCACTGGGGTACGTTGCTGACAGCACGTGCAATGTTACTTGCTGTACTCTCCCAGGTGTGCACAGTCAGATGCGGACAGTCGTGAGCTATCTCCACCCACAGCCTGACCTGGCATTGAACAAGATTTTATTATCTCAAAGTTCTTCAGCGATTCAGAAGCTCACCCGCTCAACCTCTCTGTGAAGCACATCCAAGTAAGATTTACAAGCTTAGACACGGTCCCCTGCTAACACGGTCTAAATGCTTGTCAGAGCACGGAGTGAACAAAGTGGTGTCATGACTTATGTGACTGTACTTGGACGGAAAACCCAACCTTAATTAAGTTGTTAAGCTGTTACAGATGCAAGATTTGACTGCTTACATGAAATAAATTATGCTGGTTGGATAACAATGCTTATCATAGCATTTTTACATCTCTTCATTACTCCAGTGGACTATTTCCAAAATGGTAACATATTTGTATATTTTCACTAAAAACCAAGATACATAGCAAAGCACTCTGGGCTTTCTAAGCGAGAAGATGATCAGAATTCATAAACATGCATTTAGTAATTGATTCAGCCAATGCTAAATGGAACCCTTTATATGGACTTTTCAAAAACGTTCAGCGTGTGAAGCAAGTTCATTAATGTGGTGTAGCAGATTGGGAGCAATATCTCTTTTCATGCAAAGATTTAGCCTAGAGCAAGAATGATGATCAGCTTTGTCGCTGCTGGTTTTGCTAAAAGATTTTTCTGATGTTAGAAGATAAGACTAAAATCTCTAAAGAGTAGGTGTTTTCCTGGTCCTCTTTCTGGTGCAGAGGCTGCTCTTGGGAGGATTTTCAAGTAATTGAGCTGGAATATCAATTAGAAAGCACTCACACAAACTCAAATGAAACACAATACTTAAACAGTTCAAAAATTTACTTATGCGTAAAGCGCAGAAGATATTTTAACGATGAATGAATTATAATAAAAATGTGGGGTTTTGGGGTTTTTTATTTTTGGAAGAAAGCAGAGTTTCCTTATTAGCATCAGGTCCAGAGGAGGGCCAAGAAAATGACCCGAGAGCTAGAACACCTCTCCTGTGAGCACAGGCTGAGAGAGTTGGGGTTGTTCAGCCTGGAGAAGAGAAGGCTCCAGGCAGACCTTAGAGCAGCCTTCCAGTACCTAAAGGGGCTTATAAGAAAGGTAGAGAGAAACTTCTTACTAGGGCCTGCAGTGACAAGACAAGGGGCGACACTTTTAAACTGAAAGATGGTAGATTTAGAGTTGATATAAGGAAGAAATTTTTGACAATGGGGCTGGTGAGGCAGTGGCAGAGGTTGCCCAGAGAAGCTGTGGCTGCCCCATCCCTGGAGGTGTTCAAGGCCAGGTTGGATGGGGCTTTGAGCAACCTGGTCTGGTGGAAAATATCCCTGCCCACCCCAAGGAAGTTGGACTAGATGACCTTTATGGTCCCTTCCAACCTAAACCATTCTGTGATTCTATGATTCTACTCTCTTGACCTATCTTGAAACACAATAGACTTTATATTGTTGTCACACTTGCTTATATATATTTTGACAATTATAAAAATATTTAATTCATCACTTCAACTCATCTTATGCATTTAAATTCATGAAACAATTTTCTTTACAGATGTAATTATTGTAATATAAATATCTGTTAAATGTGCACAAATTGTAAGCTCCTCTCCTCCCCCAGAAGTCATTCAACACTTAGAAAATAGTTGTACGAATTTTGAAACGCATGTCTGGGACTTGTACAGTGCACGTTTGAGTTATAGAAGGTCCTAGAAAGCACAAACAGAATAGATCAAATTATTTTTCATGTATCAAAATATAGTCTGCCAAATATAAATAGCAACAAACAGTTGACTTTTGGCTAAAACATAGCCATTGTTTTGTGTTCAGGTACTGAGTTTGAACTGCTCAGAGAGTTTCATCAAGGCAATAAAAAAGCATGATTTAAAGAAATCCTCACCAGTGTTCATGACTGTAAGTGTTTTGATGCAAAATCCATGATAGAATCAAAAATAAACAGTATTATATTCCATTTTCCTTGATAAAAGACTTGGAAAAAAAATAAGCGGTATCCTAGCAACTAGACATCAGAAGTTTTCAGTGCAAACACCTCGCCCCCTTGACTGTCTCAAGTAATAAAAAGAGAATAATAAAATTCCAAACTTGCAACCAAATCCTAACATAAAACCTGAAAATACAACAGCTCAACAATACATAGTAGATTTGAGTTCATTTTTTTCCTGGCAGAAGTATATGTTCAGACGACCTCCATAATACAGCTCTGTGATTGAAAGGGCAAGATAACGTGTTTTGTGCTCTTGTCCATGTAGGTCTCTAGCTGTGAATATGTAAAACCTTACTGTATCAGCTTTCTTTTGATGACTTTTATTTCATATCCAGGAAATATCTTTTTCTGGACTCTTTCCTTATATGTAACACAGGCTGTCACCAGCCCTGTTTGCGATCCTCTCCTCGATCTGCTCCCCCCAAAACACAAACTGTCATTAATACGTGAGGATACTTGAGAACACAGCTCCCTGGAGCATCGAAAGAAAGTGCCAGAAATGGACCACATGGCACAAACCAATAAACTACAAAGCCATTTTATAAAGCCAGCTGTATAATAAAAATACATTCATTTAATGTCTCCTCTCTTCCATGCTAAATATTTCCACTTTCAAAGCACTTACTGATCCCACCAAATGAAACACTATCTCTAGCTTTATCGTATACTATTGATGCCTGTTTCTAGAAAACCATCAAAATCACAGCTCTGCATGTGCAACAAAGACTTTTTTTATTTTTTGTCTAGAATGATTTGCACTCATACCACTGTTATTTTGGGTACTTCCTGCCTTGGGGTTTTTTTTCATTGCCATAAACCAGAGAACAATAAAGTGATTTGGATAAAGAGGCTGACACGAGGACGTATTTCATCTGCACAGTAATCGATAGTAGCCAGAGCTCACAAGGAAAGCATGGGTCGCAGATCGTTTCCTCTCTTTGGTTCGAGCATGGGTAAAGACCTAAATGTGCTGACCGTCCTTTCCTGCAAATGGCATGCTGAAATGTATGCAGTACTTCCAGTAAATTGAAAACTCCCCATTGACCCATTGTATAAAACAGAATAGCACAAAGGAAGTTAACTATAAATATATTGGTGCCATGGCGTCAAAGGGCACATGGATTGAGGGGGAGAGCAGACTGAGGGCGAGAATTTGGGAAGGCAAAGGCCCAATTCCGCAAAACAAAACGGGTGAGTATCGGTGTGAGGCAACATCTTGCAAGTGACCGTCAGCAAAAAAGGAAGGTTTAGCTTCTAGGTAGGTTTCCAGTCCAAATATTGCAGTGCTTTGCCAGCCAAAACCCTTCTGTTTGCCCTTCTGCTCTACATGCTGGGGCTTGGGCAGAGGTTGGTCAGGGAGATGGCTAACCAGTGCACCCGGAAACTGCCGTGGCTGTATCTGATAGCCGGAGGTTACTTGCATCCCGCGTGCTCGGTCAGTCTGATTTGGAAAAGGGCCTCACTCTCCCAGGAGAATGTTGCAACCATCAGGTTATCAGGCAGTTCCCATACTTCTGCACAAAACTGTGGCCTGTGATTTAGAAAAGTACTACATTTAAAACAGGAGAACGAGAAATAAACTACATAAACAGTAATAACCCAGACAAAATTGATAAAGAAAACTGAGAAGATCAAGGAAGCATGTGGTTTTGGCAGTGACAAAAAAAAATAAAACATTTATTAGTACAAATGGATGAAAAGGCTTATTCCGGGCACTGCTGTTTTCCATCTGGGAAGAAGGATGAGATACTCCATCTTACAGGGAGAATTAACTTCCTCAGAGTGGAACAGTGACTACAGAGCATGTCAAAAAAACATACGCTAACTAGAGTTACATATTTTTAAATTCCACACAGGACTCCCAGAAGAGTTTCTAGAGGATTTCAACGGATTGTTTTTATTTTCTGACTGAGACTTTTTAATAACTTGAGTCGACGTCAGAAAACTGGAGCAGTACCAATATTCTTTTGCCATTATTCAAAAGGTCATGCAAGATGAGTTGGGGAATAGAAGGACAAATGGTCTGACATCAGTCCAGAGACACAGAACTGAAACAGATAAGATATTTCATTTTTATAAGGTATTATTCATACTGTAGCACAGCTATAGAATCATTTCTTCCATCCACCTGATGAGTCTCCTCCCAGGAGATCTCCATTTCAAAAAGCCTGACAGCCCCAGGCTTTAGGCACTTGCCCAGAAGATGGGAAAACTTTCTTCTTACCAGGCTGAGAGGGGAATGTGGACCCTCTTCACGCACCCTAAGGAAGCATGCTGGCACTCAGACTTACAGGAGGACCACCTCTTTCTTGAGCATCTCACGCTAGCTTTCTTACCTGGGCAGACAAAACAATTTGGATGTTTCAGAAATGTTCATCATAACTGAAAATATTTGCCATAGTGGATCCAATCTATGAGCTTGTTTGGATTAATGAATAAGAACTGACAATGACTATTGCAGAAATCCTAGCCTCGAAACCGATCACCAAAGATTCTTGCCATCACTACCTGCTTTCTTCTTTAAAGTCATTTATAAGAAGATTTTAATATGAAAATTTTCAAGTCCTTCCACATCCAAACAGTGCAGTCAGTCTGCCCATCTCATCTTCAGGCAGCTGTCGTATTGTTTAGTGACAGCACGTCCTGCTTCCACACTCATCAGCCATGAAAGAAAATACAAAGAAATCCATCTATGAGGGTAGCTGCAAACATCTGCACGCACACAGGTACTCACACCACCACAGCTTCCCTCTGCTACCTTTTCCTTGGCCTTCCTTGACCGTACAACTCAAAGCAATGTAAGCAGAAGTGCTTGGCAATCTAAGTCCTCGGGGTTTTTTTCTTGAGTTATACAAATTACATCACAGCTTTTCAAGCTCATGTTACAGTAATACTGTATTGAAATATATTGCAAATTAAATTATTACTATTTATTTAATTCATAAAGTTCCATACTGGCAGAGCACATAACAGAAATGATACAGGCTGAAAACCTAATTGTTGAAAATGAGTATTTAAGTAAGTCTATCATGTTATTTATCCTGCTAAATTAAATGAATCAATTTGTTGTCCTGAAATAACGTAAAAGGCATTTTTTTAGGAAAAAAAAAGTCTCAGTAGCACTAATATCTATGCCATCTCAAAAGAAGCTATATTCATTGTTGACAAGTAGTTAATGTTATAGATGTGAAACTATCCAAAGGTCCAGGTCCATAACGTTTGCATTAATGCTTTATACACAACTTTGTCACAAGTTTCAAACTTGGGCTTCAGCTTTTGAGCTGAACTAGGTGTTTAAGTGAATTTTCAAAACCCTCTAGGCCCTCAATTTGCCTTGAAATCAAAGAGACTTAGGGACATATCTAAACTTTGAGTGTGTTTGGCCCTTGATCACATTTTTTAATGCACAAGGGCAAAATTTTTATAAGCACTTAAATAAGTTAGAATCATAAATCCCATGACTTTAAACCCAGATGGGAACCAAAACATTTAAGTTTTCTTGGCTTCTGGAAGCTCTTTCTATCCAAAGTCGTTCCTGATTACAAGAACAGATCTTGCTGCTAGACTACAAGGTCATTGGTCCTTTGTTTCGATTTATGCCTTTTAACACTGAGGATTTGTACTTTATTTTTTTAGTTTAAACAAAAACTGTGTAAATTTATAAACCTGAATACTATTCCAATCATCAACTATTATTCTTCATTTAAGATCAAAACCAACAAAAATAATATTAAAAAGTTGCTTAATTGAAAACACACCTTGAAAAGTTATTCCAAGAGCTTTTTAATGTCTCGTTAAAGTAGTGAATTTTCAGCCACTCTGCACACATGAACCCTAGAAAATGGACGGATTTTCTTAATTGAAAATGTAGTATAAGGAAACCAGATTAATACCTACGTATATACATATACAACGTGAGATTTTACATCTCCCATTTTAGGTCTCTCTTTCTTCTGGGATATTTTCTCACCATCTCCTGAAAGAAAAGCTTCATAGTGCCATTGGGAAACAATGTCAAATAACTTCACTTGCCCTGCAACCTACCTCATAACTGGAGCTGTCACCTCTCGGGGTGCAATTGCGCAGTCAGTCCACCCAAAAGTGAAACTATACCAGCAGACCTCTGTTGCCAGTGACAACTATCAGGGCTTTGCAACTGCATCTCCCGTTGCTCCAAGAACTCATCCACATTGCTTTCCTGCCTCTCTTCCAGAGGTGTCGTGTCAGAGAAGATCAATACGCAAGATAGAATCCCTTAGCAGCTCGTATACTGTTATCACCTCCAACCCCCCCCCCCCCCCCCCCGTGCCCCGTAACCAATCGCGTAGGCAAAAGTCATGAAACTCTGAGACTGGAGAGTAGGAAGAACCAGTTGTTACAAATTCAGCTTCACTTTATATTAATGAGACTTTCTGGCCATGTTAACTTTGCCTGAAAAAGAAGAACGTTGTTATAAAAAAGCCTCTAAAACATCCAGCCAGTGCCAAGCCCTTGCACCTGTGCGCGAAACCTTTATCACATCCACATATTTTATAAAGATATGTCTACACACACAACGATAAAGGTAGAAATATCGTAAGAAAACAGGGTCTTTGGCATAGCTTTATCTGAACCCTCACATGACCCAGTTGAAGAACTCAGCAGGTGGTAGCCCTAAATGACCGACATCTACGATCATCTGTTTAGAATGTCTTTGGCAGGGAAAGATAAGAAAGAAAAGACTTGATAAGCATGGTGTCCTACATTTGTTTGTTATTTGGAAGAAAAGTACCAGGAGTAAAGAGCTCTTCTTCTGACCAACAAGTTGAAAATTTGTTTGCTCCCTGGGGAAAAAGTAAAACAAGCAAAAAAAAAAAAAAAAAAAAAAGGCATTTTAAAGAATATCTCAAGTGCTGTATATCACCAATTTGCTCTTTCTCTTTCAGACACCGGAATATTGTTATTTTTGTCTGAATGGAGCTAATCATCATGACATCAGTAAGTTCTAGAAAGCAATACACATGTAGAATTTGTGAACATGAATATAATATAAACAGGATATTTATACATTATTTTTAAGCCCAAATAGAAGTGCACTTTCAATAAATATCGTTGTCTCCTATAGTCATTTATTTCTTGCGAAAATCATTAGTATACAATTCAATGGGAAACCTCAGGAAAGAGGCAAAATGAGTTGAAATCTCTTCTGATTAAAATAATATTATGTAAAAAATGTTTTTTCTCCAAAGGAAAGGCAGTTTCCCAAATGAATTCCTCCCCTCCTACCAGCACCATGTACTGACTCCCATGGAGAATTAAACTCAGGACCTTCAGAACAGATGGCAAAGACCTTATCTGCTTTCCTATCACAGCATGGGGCAATATAGGTTTGCCTGATAATGCAGTCACATTGAGAAAAAGGTTTCTTGACCCTTCTCAGTATATCTACATCCACCAAAAAATGCTTTCTAAATGTAATCTACAAGTTTAACTTTGGCTTTTACAAACTAATTTACAGAATAACCTACGCCGTATATTAAACCTCAGATGCTGAAGAAACTGTTTTCATTTTAGTGCTCTTCCAGCTGTACGATTTGTCAAATCTCAGGCATATTATATTCTCTGTCTTTAATTAAAGACACTTAATTTTCAGCATTTATTTTATATTATTTCAGTGCTGAGTATCTATCTATTTCACGTCTTCTTTCCACATTTCTTCTTAAATTGTACCATAGTTTTGGCATTGCTTTGGCCTCTGCTGTAAAATGAGCTCATTGTGGATCAGCAGATGAGTACAGCTCCATTCTGACACTGCACCCGTCCAACAGCTCCTTTTGCTCTCTTAAGTTGTCAACTGCCCACCTACAAAGTTCTTACAGGAAAAAACAATAAAATCTTTCCCCCAAACGATGAAAATTATGTAGACGTCAGAGCAAAAGCAGTTGTTACCCTGAAGTAGAGTTCTTTTCCTTTTCAACTAAGTGGTCTTAAACCAGTTAATACTCCAGTTCCTGAATTTTTCAGTTTTTATTTGAATGCAACAGCCTTAGAAATTAACACTGTTTTGGATATTATTGTGTCGTTTAAGGTCCTATCAAAATTGCTTTTTAAGTTTTAGAGGTTTTTAAAGGCAACCAAATTAAGTTTAGGGTGATTTTTAAATAAACAGAAAAAAAATTGATGAAAATATTTTGAAGTATTACGGAGCGAGAATCACTAACTGGTGATAGTAGTGATCTGATGGCTGTTGGGGTGCTGGATGAAATGTGTTGCTGGGCTCTCTACGGTTTCTTCTAAATGGATATTTATTTAACACCATCTTAGTTTTTCCTAGGGACCTTATTGGAACTCACAGAGAACCACAAAAACATATACTTTCTTTAGAGGAAAAAGAAAGACAAAATAAATTATTTATGGGGGAAAAAAAAAAAAGAGGACCTTGTTAAATTAATTTGAAATATTGACTCACTAATACCTCTAAAACGAGTATTTTTGCTGTTTGGATTACGGCAGCAGCAGCAATAGGAGCTGAGGTTTACAAAGCTTGCTCTAATTAACTCACACATGGTCTTTCCCATAGTGGCAACTACAATGGGACCATTCAGCTGTTTACAAACGAACAAAACTTGTAGGAGTGTACGCGAGTAGGTGAGAAGGACTGTAATGTATAATTTCCCCATATAAGCATTGCCTGTGCATCAAAGTAACTCTGTCATTAGCTGGGAAAAGATTAAGGTCCTGTTTACCTACTGCAATATTCTTGTTCTTCTCATGACCTAAATACCTCAGAGTCCCCTGCAGCTACCCTGACTCCGTACCAAATCACATCTGCGTCTTCTTCCCATATTGCTGTTGTACTGATATATTCTTGCAGCCATGAGCCCCGTCTTTATTACATGTGATGGATTCCTCATGACTTTCTTATACAGTCAGTGAGATTTCACACTTCATTAGAGGCTAACACACACACTTACATAAGGAAAAAAAGTCTGAGCAAGTTATCTTAGTCCTAAAATCCAAAGCTCATCTCATAAGAGGTTTGTGGAAGACCCCTTTATCAAAGTGTTCAGTGTTCATGTGTGCCTTAGAATCAGCAAAATAATTTTGGAGTTGATTAATATGGTTTTGTCCCTGATGTTTTCTGCAGTGCAGCACAGAGGTGCTCAAAATAATTTTAAATTAAATACCTTGAAAATAATAAGTAGTTTAGCAAAATATCGTAGCCAGCTGTTTCAGTCATCTACCTCTAGACAGCTATAGTGTTTCCACATAACCCAAACACCTTGATCAGATTGAGCAAAGGCATTTGAAAAACAGTTAGCAAAGCTGCTGAGAAAATGAGGCTTTCAGCCCATGTCTTCCTTTATTGCTTCTGGGCGAATATTTTCCACTGTTTGGTGTCTGGGTGCAACCCGTGATAAAAGTGAGAAAAAAGGCAGAGAAAGGTAGAAGATGAGATGGCATCATAAGCAGCAGCTTGCCACATTGTTACTTTTTCCAATATTTTTTAGAATATCTGTGACTATTTATAGTGGATAATTTAACTTGGGGAAAAAGAATTAGCATAGACTATTGCTGCATTGTACATCTAGGGCAAGCGTAGGTATTTTTAGTTAAGAGCATAATTTTTATATCTTGCTATTTGTATGAATGTCCTCTCTGGTCTTGAATTAAGTGTTTGGTCCACCCTAAATACTACAAGTACTTTCCTCTTTGTGAAGCTTCTATTGTGTTCTTCCACAATAGAAAGGAAATGGGGGAAGAAAGAGAAAGAAGGCCGGCCGCAAGGCTGACCACAATGAGCCTGGCCATGCTGCCAGCTGAGGCCCTGACACTTAGGGATGGAACACAGATTGGCAAGATTATTTCCCCTTGTGTAATTTGAAAACGGCAATGCATGGACGTATGTCTTGTAGACCTATTAGGTGGAGTGATATTGAGCAAAATAGGAAATATTTCACAAGTAGCAAATCCCTACTTTCAAAGCATGCACGTGTGTTCAGTCTGAGAACAGCCAGGGAGCTTTTTTAAATCCCTAACCAATATTTTATAACATTTCTTCATTTTTAGCCCTGTATGCACAGATATTGTTTGCCATTTCCAAATCCTGATTCTATCTTTTCCTACTTCCAGCAGAGAAGAACCTGAAGACATACTTGCTTCTTCCTCCAAGTACTATTTTCCCACTTGTCTTAAACATTGAGAAATTGTCTTTAATTACAAAGATTCTGTAATACAAAGGAAAAGGTCACATTAGGATGCGGTGCAGAATTGAAGGCAGGAATGACTCTTCGGCTCTCTCACAACTACATTTTGGTCCTCATTGGCTTTTTCCTCATGAACAGAAATTTCCTCAGCACAGGAAACCACCCGCAGATGATATATGCTCACCCTGGGTAAATGAAACTTGCCTACCCTTTCCTTCTTTTCTCAATGTAGCCAAGATTTTACCCGAAAACCTGTTCAGTAAATACAACTATAACCATTCTTACAGCTCTGTAACATAAAGATCTTCCCTGCCTTGCCCAGCGAGGGGGTGAGCTAGGCCCTGTGGCGGTACAGCCTAACATTAGAGACCAGAGTCAGACGGTTGACAGCACCAAGGGCAGGAAATTGGTTTTTTACAACCCATTGTTATCCCTACCCGCTCCTTAAAGGCAGAATAAGCAAACGAACTACTTCAGGATTATCTCTGGTAGTATGGCGTAAGTAAAATTATTTCACTGGTAACTGGAAAGTTTTTCACAGAAACATGTTCAAGAATTACAAGGAAGAAAAAGGAATTGCATTCAGCTCAAGCAACTGGTTTTAAACCGTTGCACAGCTGACGCCGCGCTATGCTCAAGGGAAAAATGGATTAGACAGAAGGCTCTCCAGCACCCAGCGACTGGCCAAATCCGTCTGCAGTAGAGGCTTTGGAGCACCAACATGGCCATAAGAAATGAAAACTATTATAACGAGAAATACACCTTCCCTTTTACAAACGGGTAAAGAACAGCAACGAATGAAAATGAGGCTTATGCTTGTTTTATAGTTTTAAAAAGTCACTATATAAGTCCACAGAACTGGAAGATACTAGTACTAGTGTGTGTAAAAGCATCCAGAATGTAATTAAAACGAGTGTTAAATTGGTGTACAAATTGTGATTCTGTCCTTATGACTGGATCGGTAAAAAGCTTATAGTCAATTTAAAAGGCACTCTGTATCAGAAACATTTATTTTTCTTATCTACAGATTTTACAGGTGTATCACCACTTGCATATTCAATCTGAGAACTCAAAAGTAAGAGAAAACGGCATTAAATTAGTAACCTACCAAACGTCCCTATGTGATTTTTATTATTTCAAATTCAGTAAGTACAATATTTCCAGACTTTACAGTGTTTATTAAAAGTACTTTCACTTCAAATGGGATTCTCTTCCTTCCCCTTATCAACTTACGCTATCGAAGCACCATGAATTCAATAAAATCCGCTTTTATTAGATACGTATTATTAACCTAAGAGCCTCAGAATCTGCTCATCTGTGAGATATTTTTGGAAAATAAGAAGCTTCACCAGAGCCTGGGATATCTGTCATCCAGGAAGCTACTCCTTTTGTATGTCTGGTTTAGTTCTATTCATTCAACAGGGAATAAATAAGATGTGACAAGCTAGCAGTGGCTGAATGGAACAAATGGAACCATCTGCCTTTGTGATCCAATTATATTTTTAGAAATTGTGTCTTCAGCATTATTTTCTGTAACCGTAACAGATTTGGCTGAAGAGGGAGAAGGGTATAAGCTGATCACCTGTAGGCACCACCGGTAGACAGCCTAGCCCACAAACTACGTGGGATCCAGGCTGTATTTTTTAATTAGGACATTGCTAACCGTACGACATGGTTACTACCTTTCCTCCTCCTCTTCCTCCTCTTCTAAGAATGGCAGTGAGGAAGCTTATTTTAAAGACTTAGTTCCACAGAAGTCAAAGATGAAGCAAACATTTGATTTCCTTTCTCTGCCTTCTTTTGTTTTCATGTGTAACACTTCGCTTATTCCCTGAGTATCTGAGAATGCCTGAGGGTTTTAAGGTGTACAATTTTTTTTTTTCTCACCCTAGCATCTTTTCCTGTGAAGTGAGGGTGAGGGTGAAATCTCAGCTCCAACAATAGAGTGTCCACAACAGAAATAATTTGCCCAATTATGCTCATGAACAGCCCCGGCTCCAGGTATTAGAGAGAGATCAACCCCCCTACCCAAGTGTATGCCTCTGACAATTGTTCTCATTGCTTACATTTCTCCGCAGAAGTGAATAAGAATTTATTCTTTTTATTTCTGTAAAGGAGGATCACTCTTTCACCGATGCTGCCGTCTCAAAACTTTTGCAGCTTATGGGCTTCATTGTCACTTCGGAAAACTGGGGCTGAGTATCTGATCACCTGTCTGCATTATCTATAATCAAAAATTTCTGGAAACTCTCAGATCTTAGGCCAACTCTAAGAGTTTGTCAAAACTGTAAGTGAAACTTACCTAGGTTTTTGCGATTGTTCATGGTGTAAGCTTTAGCTTTTACTAGCCAAAAGCAATTTAGTGAGAAATTTATCCCCAAATCTGAACTACTTTATAATCGTCTTCATAAAGACTCCAAAATATTACTTTAATTATGTTGGTCTAGAATGCAACTGCTGACCATCTTATGCCAGGGCTTCGTTCTGTAGTACAGGCAACAGGAATGAATGTGTGACTCTCTTTTTGGCTTACTAGTGAAGTTCTCGAGCTGAACATGTTAAAAATTAAAGTATTACCTTCTTCAGCTCTTGTCCAGCTGAAAGATGTATGTGACTATCACACCATAGCTGATGACTCATAGCAGGGTTTTGCTTCTTCTCTTAAAGAAAGGTAGTTTAAGAGCCTGAAAGCAACAGCTTCATTTCCAGGATCAGATGAAGAAGCAGTAACCTCCGAGAGGGAGATTTTCTGTCCCTGTTACCAGTCACCTCATCTGCAAACCTATGAATATTGCACCCACGTATGCATGCTACTCTGCACTTTGCAATAACTCTATAGAGGTTAAAAATAAAAATAAAAATTGAACCAAGAGGTACGTTACGTTAACAGCCGTTGGTTCAATGGGCTGCCTCTTCAGAGGATACACTGAATAGACAGAAACCTTTTAAAATATATTATTCCCTTAAAGTGTTATTTTCTGTATCTGCAGCATACTGTAATCAAATCAAGCCACTTCAGTGTTTCTTGAATTGGCTATAATGATATGACTAGCAAAATGTAACTCGTCATTATACATTAGCAGTTCACACCCAGTACTAGTTATCTCAAAAAGAGAAAGATGTGTCTGGAAGGTCTGTATGAAGGAAAACAAACATCCCTAATACAAGTTTTGGCAACAAATTTAATATGAAAATGCATTTTAAATTGCTTTTAAAATGATGGAAATTCCTGCTGACAAAGACACATATTGTGCAGAGAAGCACATATTCCATCTGCCTGGGCAACGTGGGGACCCTTTATGCTGAGTGAAGTGGAACGTCTGGTTCCGGCTCCTTTCTGTGGTTAGGCTCTGCACCAACTTTGAGGAAAAAAAGAACAGGGCAATTTTATTTTTTTGTTTTATTTAAGAAAAATAAATGCAAAGTTGGTCTGTGTGGCTCCCATCATGCATTAATTTCCTATGTAAAAGCTTCTTCTGTGGTGAGACTGAGTCACTGAGGAGTGACTTCAAGACTGGTTTGGGCATTTATGGAGAGGGCAGAGCTTTTTACAGCGGCACAGAGGCAGGTAGAGCAGCGGCTAAGCATGGACTGGGTCCCAGGGAACTGAAGAGTTAGGTACTATACTCACAGATAACTAAGGTGAGAAGGTAAAACCAGGGTACTGCCAGAGGTTGAGGGAGGAAGTCCCTGTGCCCCAAGAGAGCAAGTCAAAAGTACAGCTCAAAGGCAGGCAAGGGGGAAAATCGGCACAGCACCAGCAGTCGCTGAGAAAGCTACGAGGGCCTAAAGCAAAGCCGGCCTAGGTGGTCCACAGCAGGGTCTGGATAGAAATAATGCACCCTAAGAGCAGGGCTACGGATGAAGGATCAGGAGCTAGAACAAGGGGCTGACCCCAAGGCGTTTGACAACCACTGATGTCTGCCTGTTGATGCTGTGGGTTGAGGCAGGAGCCTTGTTAATTGGTTTGTTGGCAGGCTCTGTAACGATTAGCTTTTGCCCGGTTTTTTTCTTCTTCACCTGCATATAGCCTTGTCACAAAGTGACATTGTTAGAGCTGTGTTGCAGAAGGCATTCAGAACTAGGAGCTTGTTCACCGATTGCAACTCACAGAAATTTTATATGCCATAATATAGAATGCTTATACCCACCATCACCAAGCCTCATACTTAAAAGCTGATCTTATCTGCTGGAAATGTCATTATAAACAAAAAGGAGTCTCCTATAAGCAAAAAAAAATGGGATCATATAACATTCATTGACTTTGGAATTGCACAGACACAGGACATAGAAATTCAGCTAGTATAGACATATTTTCCTGTATTTATATATTACAGTTCTTTGTAGTATGTTTTGATGATTAAAATTTCTTTTACAGCAATATTATTTCCAGCTTTCTTGCTATCTGCTAATCTAAAATAACTGCCATTTTTATGCTAATTTTCAGTAAACTATAACATTTCCAAAGGCTAGAACTTGAATATTTTATAACCGTTACATGATAGTGTCATACACAGTTCACTGAAGAGATTTCATAGACATTGCAGCTATAAAATTCATACCCCTCACTTATTAGTGGTTCAACATATTCTTTGACACTCTGCTGAGCTTGTCAGGCTACATGTTTATTTATAGGCCTTCCTTTTGTATCCAACTCATTCTCCTGTAGGGTTGCAAAGCATACAGAAAAAGCTAGTATATCTTGCAGAACAACAATGAAAATAGCACTAAATAGAAATGGGGTTTTGTGTTCATCCAGGAAAACTGAAACCAAAATATTCCCTTTTTAGTAATTCCATTGGAGTCCTACTCAGTCTATGCAGCTGCATGAAATCTAGGTGAATTGCCTAAAGCAGCAAAAGCCATTCAACCTCCATGTCTAATTTTGATTCTTCTAACCCCAAATTTGCAAACTGTAGCGCTATCCCCATTTCAGCAAGTCTCATATCTTCCCACCGTACAGTCCCAAGCTATATGGACAGCCTGTAACAATACAGTTCCATTTCCAGATTAATTAAAAAAAAATATATATATATTACTAGGTCATAACAGAATTCCTCTCAAGATTTGTGGAAGAGGTTTGCAAACTTTCATCACGGTCAGTTTCCATAAGCTAAGCCCTTCCCTAAAATCCTTTGATATCAGTGCGGTTGCACCAGCAGAACGAATGAAGCAATTGGAAAGCCACAGCCTGTTCAGAATTCATGATGCCCTCGGGACCAAACAGAATATTTAGACACAGGTTTATAAGAGGAAAAGATGGTATTCTCGATAGAGGGACAGAACTTTACTGTGCTTGTCGTTATCACAGCAAATGTAATGATTAATCATGCAAACATTTTTGTCTGAATGTAGGTGTAAAGACAGACACATGTTGTGTAACTACAGGCTTTCTCCCAGTAAAGAGCAGTCTTGTCTTCCACTGAGAAAAGCTTTTCCATGCACACATTTTTATCTAGTTTTATTAGCAGGGTAATATTTGAAAATTAATTAGCTACTCATTTCTATAATAAAGTTAAGAAAAAAGCGATAATATCAGAATTTGAAATTAGCGTAATTTGTGGGCATTATCTTTCAGTTATTAAAGATGCTGCAAATTGAAAAGCAAAATTTTCTTAATTTTGAGATCTGAATTTTGAAATACAGAAAGAACTGTTACTTGCTTTTTCTCTTTGAAATAGATTTGTAATTTCTGCTCAAGTGTGCAATATATAATTTCTGTGTTACAGAGCAACACTGTGAGGGCAACGGTAGATATCCAAAGGCTTTCTCTCCTTCTGTGAAGATGGGAAGGGGAATCCAAAACACAAAGGAGAAAAGAGTTAGGAAAAAAGTCTGACTCTAAAGAAGAAAAACTTCTGTTTTTCAAAGGATATCCCTTATGCTGACAGTCTGCTGTAGCTTGATCTTGCTAGTGTCAAGTCAAGTGAACCAAGCTGGCCAAAGAAAACTCAGCTGATAGCGTATTTTAGCAGGTCATTGAGCTTTTGGGGGTGAAAAGGAGAGAGGCTGTGAAGCTAATCCAGATGAGATGATACCTAATCTCTTGTTTATGTTCCACTGTGATAAAGTCATTTCAGAGTAACAGCAATAATGAAAAGCAAGGAAGTTGAAAAAAAGTGGAAGGACAGGAGAAAAGGGGGGCAGAATTATTTGATTGTCATTTTGTTTTGGCAGATAACAATACAAAGTTCAAAGGCTATGAATCTTAATAAAACATTTCTAAAACAATGAACTTTTGATACCAACAGTGCATGTGTTGAAGGACATACAAAGTAGTGCTAAAAGGGTGTTCAAATAAGAATGTCCCAGGCTACAAGCAGAGTAACAAAAAATGGTAAGAACGTCAAAGAGAAATGGTTATTTTGCTCTTATCTGAATACAAGGTGTAAATAATTTTCTCCGTATCACCCTGATGCTTTTACTTTTCACTTTTTCCAACTCAATGTAAATTTCAAGGAGTGATTCAGAAAATTCATCCATGGCCAGTACATTACTGCAGCTGAAAGAATGTCATATTACATCAGCTTCTGAAAAATTCAACAACTGACTTTTTCTAAGAATAATAATTTCTATGCGTAACATCCTTACTCTCCCATAATGCTATGGAATTCCCAATTTAGTACGTCACGTCAAATATTTTCTACAAATTTTGACTTGCTCTGCTCTCATAAAAAGGGTTTATAAAGGATCTTATGACCTTTTCATTTGTTAAGGATGCAAGAGCTACAGGCATTCTGCACCTCTGTAAACCAAGTCAGTTCTTTTGAATAATTGCTACATTTTCATTTCTTTTTGAAAAAGAGAAAAAAGAAGAGTAATTTATGGGTAGAAGTGCTTAAATGATGATACTTAAATGTATTAATGGCCTCTTATGAAATGTAAGGTGATTATGAAAACTAAAGGTTTTCTAGAATTCCCATTTAATTTCTAAAAGCAGCTCAGCAGTCTGTACAAAGCATCTGGCAGACTGAAGAAAAACTGGGTGTTCAGTCAATGAGGTCCGGGAAGTCCCCAGAGCTCCTATTTGCTTGCTCTGCTTGCAGCACTGTGATGAATCATTTAGAATATACGTAGGAACTCGTCAACAGCCACAATTCTATGAAAATTAACATTTCTGAAGAAAATTTTCACAGATCACATACATCAGCAATGTTAGGTGAAGAATCCCTCTCTATTGATTTTCCTCGCAGAGTCGCAAATGATAGCTGCACTGTATCGTACTTTTTGAAGATTAATTATATTTTAGTTCCGTAGTGTATTGGTCCCTAGAAGAACATTTGCATAGCCTAGCATCACACATCAACAGCTGCAGCTGTAACACATCCAGTCCCTCAGTAGCATTTAGCAGTTTATACAGTGTTTTTTGCACAGTTTAGATGTGATTCACTTTTAATGTTGTTTTACTTCAGCCTTTCCCAGGCACAGTGAAATTTTACTTCAACAGTTTTACTGTTTTCTGTGTTTTTGCATACGTGGCAGATTCAGATCTAGAGGCATGAACCCTTGTACAACAGATACATTTCGTTCCTCATTTTCCCGCTGGTAAAGAACATTTGCATTCCAAGAGCTCCCTTGTTACTCTTCAGACATGGGTGAATACTGCAAAGTAAGTACTCAGAGATACATATTACGCTAAATACCATGAATTCACCTCAGTGGTATTTATGACCTTTTGTATGTATTTTCAGAAAACATGTGAGCATTTTTTTAGCCAAAATGCTTGCGGAAAACAAGAAGTCTCATGAGTACTTGTACAAAGGCTCACGCCTAGGAATGTTCGTTAGGGCTTTCTCAAACCTCTGATTTCCCTTCTTCAGTCATCTGGTCACCGACCACAAATATTAGGCAGCGAACAGTTAGCTGAAACAGTTTGATAGAAATCTTAAATCTTAACTGAAATGAACAGCTCAAACACATCCTTTGTTCAGTAGTTCATGGCCTATAAGCCATAACTGGATTGGAGATCACTTTTTGTCTCCACGGAGAGTGAGTTAGTCACCCAGTACACTCTTATTTCACCTCCTACGTTGTGCTCAGACAAAGTAGGAATACAGACATCCCTGTCCTATTATTTTGCATTTAAACAACCGTTGTGCAAACATGTTTCTGGGAGGGAACAGAATGACCCTTAAGCGTTGCTACACAGTGAAATGGAAAACTTGCCACTGTAGCAAGTAATACGTTTTTTTCTCTGTTGAAAGCTCCCAAATATGTCTTATTTTACAGATAATTCACAAAGGAAAAGCAGCTGCTATTATTGACAGTTTAAGCAAAATTTGCCCAGTGCATTTCTTAATGCGAACCTTTTAATCTTAGCAAAGATTTTAAAAATCACAAGATGACTGGAACTGGTTCAAGGGACTTGAATTAACCAGACAATTTAAAGTATCCTTTTTACACTTTAAATTCATAATTCACACTTCTCAAAAGAGAAATTTGACATCAGTTTTCCAATTCACTAACAAGTCCAGACATTCAGTGTATTTTCCCCAATATATCTGCATATGTCAAGATAGAATTACTAACAATTTCAATGAAATTAGATATTTGGGGAGAAGACTGAAGTATGTAATTAAACTACAAAAGGAGAATAAAAGGCCGTGTGTTTGAATACAGAGAATGCTTCAGCTCAAATTCATGAAAAGACAGACATCCAGGACCGAAACTCCTACCCTGTCGTGTAAGAGTAGCACAACACACATAGCTCTGAAATATATATACTGATCTGAGGTGCTACCAATGCTTAAGCGCTTAATTGCCATATGCAATGGTTATTAAATACAAGAATTCAAAGTACAAGGGTATAAGAGCAAAATACAGTATAAGATGTCTTTGGAACAGTGTCATTTTGGGTAATGAGGTTCAATTCCTAAAATGCACTTGTGAATAATTTGTACAGCTCAAGGTATGTTTTTGCATACAGATAGACCTTTTCATATGTAAATATCCTTGTAAGCATACTCACCACATGGAGACATTTATAATACTTTACTTTCTTTGTTCATTGCTTTATTTTATTACACTATGGTCAATCCATATTTAGAGTCCAAATTATTGGCAGATGTTAATAAACTCTGAAGCCTTCAATATGGATCTTATTTGAAAGAGAGAACACAATTATGAAATGTGAACTTCTACTCTTTACTTTTTCATCACTGTAAATTTGACAGTTAAAAATAATAAAAAACTTAAATAAGTTCCCAGCAGAGATTTCATGTTCAGGCCACGCTTAGTGTTCGTTCAGTCCAACCCGACAGACATAGCCAAGTTACAATAAAAGTCATAACTTAGAAATTAGGCCAATTAGCACTTAACGCTGGTGGCATAGTTTGGTGCTGTTGTATTTTTTGTTTTTCTTTGATTTCCAGCATGCTGCATTTGCTTGACAGAGGAAATTTTTATTGCTTTTAATAATGAAACTTAACTCTTCCCCAGAAAGGTGCCTCACACTTAGATTTGAAACTGGATGACCAGGATCCAAAAGAAAATTTGTTTTACTCTCTAAAAAATCTGAACTTCAGAGTAAAAGCCTTAAAATTTGATATTTTGTAGTTATGGACTCCCAGCAGATCAAGCTATGGTTTTGGCACATAAAAAGAACTAGTAACAGGTACTTAACTGGCTATGTTTGGCTAACATTCAAGCATAACCAGTGACTGGTAGCATCCAATGAGTATCCATCTAATTGCGATGCTGGATCACAGCAGAAACTGGAAACCCACTATGACTAAAATGAAAACCAACATGAACATTTATGCCGACTTTGGAGGGTAAATCCTCAGTAATTCCAACCTGAATACCTCCCATTTCCTTGTGCATACAGTTTCTCAGACTGTAGTTATTTCAGCGGTGGTTATGGTACACCGCTGTTCCCTCTGCTGTGTGATCCTCCCTTCCAAATAATGCATGAAAAACAGAAGAAAAAAGGAAACAGTGCTGTGACAATCCAGTACTGGCAGAAGTTTCTTCAAAATAGGGCTTGTAAGACTCATTCTGTGGTCCAGACATTCCGCTTTTACTAGGAAATACAAAACTCCTCCCTTTGAGGGGAGAGTGTATTACAAATTAGTTATCCTTCAACAGACAAAAGTAGACTTTGGATGCTCCTTGCTCCAATTAAGTCAAAATCTTTTATGAAACAGATCTTTAAAACCAAACTTCTACTTACTACATAACAAAAAAACCATTTTTTTATTTTTCATGTTTGAATAGAAGACACCGAGTTTAACATACATACGCACACAGAAGACAAACGTACCTCTCCCACCTCCATCCGTATATATTAATTTTCTCATTCCCCTGGACTGTTTTCCAACCCTTTGGGATACTTCACAGTAAAATAGGTTCATTACTATATGAATGGCACTAATAGAAGAGCAGAAAAAATTACTTTGTAATATTAATTTAGAAATCAAGAACAGGAACATTCAATTACAGTTTTGCTCAGTCATACTGATTTTAAGTGCGTGCACTTCCGTGGGTTCCTGTGAATTAACACAGACATACCATCATACCCACTGAGGCAAGAAGACGGTTACTTGTTATATGTGACCTACTCTTTTTTTCCTCTGGTTTCCATTGAAATAAGTTTTTCTAGAATTTAAGAAAATTTTGTAAACATTTTAGAGAGTCACACAGGTTATGCAGACTGATTCCATCTCAGCTTCCTAGCAAGTGTCATACAAATGAGAATTCATTTACTGTTTCTTATCTGACACATACTTACTATAAACTTCTTCCCTCCTTGGTTACCCCAGGAAGGTTCAAGATTTTCAAATACTGTTGCATAGGCATCTGAATACTACGTGCTTTATATACATCTTTGATTTTCTCCATTACTATTTAGAACAGGCTGAGAGTACCTGGATAGGACAAAAGATTAGAGACGAAAGCTGTCATTCACTCCATATATCAGTAAAAAGCTGTAGAATATATTAGTACAAAACTATAGAATTTTGTTGAGAATCTTATCATAGAACCATAGAAGGGTTTGGTGGAAGGGACCATAAAGCTCATCTAGTTCCCATCCCCCTGCCATGGGCAGGGACACCTTCCACCAGATCAGGTTGCTCAAAGCCCCATCCAACCTGGCCTTGAACACTTCCAGGGATGGGGCAGCCACAGCTGCTCTGGGCAACCTCTGCCACTGCCTCACCACCCTCACCGGGAAGAATTTCTTCCTAATATCTCATCTAAATCTACCCTCTTTCAGTTTAGAACTATTACCCTTTGTCCTGTCACTAACCTTCTTTTGCAACTAATTTTTCCTAAAGAAAGTTTCATTGAGCATACTCTTTTCTACTACCACATGGCACAAACCACAATAAATATAAGTAACACAACAATAACGTTGAATATTAAAATAATGAAAAACTTCAGTAGCAAAATATAGTTCAATTCGCGCTTTTCTAAACTACCTTTCATCTTTTCCTTATCCGCAAAAAAAAAAGATTTGTTACTGTGTACGTAAAGGTTTCAGAAATGAATTTCCTTCCAGGAGTACAAAACAGGAAAAAGCCACACAGAAAGTATAAATTAAGAGCACCTACACACTCAGCCCAGGGCTGAGCACGTCATCAAGACACCTGTACTTTAGGACACCAACTTAACATATCATTCCTTATCCATTGCACACAGGTCCGTGTGATACCATTACTCTGTCGAGAACTGCCACCACTGTTATATAGCAGACAGCTTAGCTCAGACTTGCATCGTACGTCTACAAGACAGTGCAGTTGCAAGGTCAGTCCGCCTTGTCCTTTTCCCTCCTTCCTCCACTGGCTGCCGAATTTATCCTCATCCACCGCTGACCAAAGTACAGACCCATTTCTCCACCCCTTGGGCAGCAGCTTCTGGCTCCCTGCTCTCCATCCCAGCATAAAGCAAGAGGTTCTGGGTGCTAGGCTGAGAGCAGGTGCTCAGCTGTTGGCGCAGCATTTGCTCCTCAAACCATCGTTCACCTCACCTCCCAGGGAGAACCTGGCTGGCTTGATATGTGATAGCACGGCGGTCACATTTGGCTACCGCAGCATTAATAGCGCAGGCAAATGGAAATTTCCCGACACCTGTTTCTGTGAATGCTAAAGAAGCTGAAAATGAGTTGCCCAGGAAGAGGTGGGAAACAAGAGGAACTTCAGTGAGGGAAAAAAAAATACCATATCAAGGAAATCTCTCCGTTTCAACCTCTAAAGAAAAGATCACCAAATCTTGCACATAATTTCACAAAACTGAGAATTGCACCAAGAGGTAGCTAGGACGTGTACAGAGCCACACATGTACACGCAATAGAGGTCTAATCCATTCCCTATAAAAGTAAAACCTGCGTAGCTTTAGCTAAGGGTCTTGAATTCTATCTAACCATTCTTTAAACTGTGCAACCAGCTCAAGATTTATATCATGATCTTAGCCGAAACTCTCAATGGAACCATATTCTCTGAAGTCAGAATTGCCCATGTTCTATTTTGATACACATCATCTATAAAATATATAAACTGTTACTTTATTGATTTTTAAAACTTTTATGACTCTGATCTCCAGAGGTGCATTATAGTACAAGTAGAAGTAAAACGAGCGATCCAGGCTCGTTCTAGAAATGTGTCCTATATAACATTCCTAGAATAGAGGAGCTTTCTCTTGCCTGAGCTCCCAACCAAAATTATGGTGAACATGTCAATTCCTACTGCTTTAGTATACCATGACAGACCGCCGCAGCTATAATCACAGAAGGAGGAGGTGGTAGTAAAGATTAAAGATTCCATTCATGATCGTTATTTTCAACTGTAGTGCTGGCCAATTATGGGAAAGAGGTGTGAGGGCGAGCTTGAATCACGTTCCAAGGCAGAGGACAGGTTCCTGTCCATTTTATTATTAAATAGGGAAAGTATATCATAAGCAATAGAAGAATGTAAAATTTATTAGATCATCTTCACTGCCCACACTTCTTCCCAAGAAGAAAACCAATAGCACGAAAACTGAGAATCAAATGAATGAACCGAATTTTACTTTTTTCTGTTCTAGTACAATAGAATATTATTTACGTGATTTTTCAGGATTTTTAAGCATGCCATTAATTTCTTAAAAGACACATTAGTACACTAAGAAATTTTTTTAAAAAATAAGTGGAATTATGAATAACCTTCTATACTAATGAATACCAGAAAATATTTTAGAAAGCTAACAAAGTATACAATACAATCAAATACTTTGTTTTTGTTTAACCTTATCCTTACCTCATCACAACTTCCCTTGCCATGCAGAGTAACTCCTAATAGCTACAGAGTGTTTTCAAACGTATTGCAGAGAAAAAAGGGAAAGTCCGCTAGATCTGTCAAAATGCAGCTCTTTCTATCCTGTTTTCAACTATTTATTTGGCCTTGGAAACGTTAGGAACATGATGAAACTTTAATATTCTGCTAGAGGAATGGGACACAATAGTATCCTTGTCTTTTTTAGTCACTGACCTTGCAAATTTCTGCGGAGTGAGGGACTTCCCTGGGAACTGTTACGGGAACAAAGATGAGCACTGGGAGCTGAGGAGGGACTTTGCAAGACTGACCCCGTGTCTGGTTACTGTAAGGGTGACGTACATCGAACAAGAACAGGCAAACAGTAGCTTCTCCTACACAGCTGAAAGTCCTGAGATGTTAGAAAAGAAGTTACAGAAAGCGAAGGTAGTCGGAGCAGTGCGCAGACTCACGCCCACTTTGTGCCCAGGGGAGACTCCAACAGTCGAATCCTAAATTGTATACCGCCATTTCCACAAAATCCCAGGCACAAGCCTACCCCGCGCCATGTGACGCATCTTCCTTTTATAAACCGTAAACAAAATCAGCTCTAAATTGGCTGGAATTGTAAATTCTCTAATTAAGGGGTGCCTTTGGTCAAGTTCAGGCAGCTGACCCGCCCAGAGCTGGGAACAGATGGCTAATAACAGCCTAGGACATCCAACCCGTCCTGACGATTTGTCACATTTCCAAGCTGCGGTGACAAGTGGCCCCCTGACACCTGCTGCAGCTCCAACTTCGAATCTCGAATGGTATTGACAATCACAGCTAAGGTAATTTTGTGTGGGTTTTTTTTTTTCCCCATGGGGTTACAGCAAAGGGCTTTTCAGGTGGCTATTTAAAGCAATTTTTCTGCCTAAATTAGGCGTATGTATGCGTGTGCTGGATGAGGAAAGGGGGAAAAAAACCCACTGTGAATTATGAAGTTATATAACAATTTGGAAAATACCTCGTATCCCAGACACTTTACAATGGGTTCCAAGAGAGACATGTTGGAGTTACAAATTAAAATGCTTTGGCATTTTTCCAGGCAATAATTTATCTTCCCTGGGTGAATCATTATATTTGCTTGGCTTAGATTACAGTGTAGGGTCATTAAAAAACATTCTGGTTCCTCCACCAGATTGCAATAGCTTGCATTTATCACAGCTGGAAGTACACACCACATTTAAAAAAAAAAAAATCAGTTCAATATTGGCTAAAAATTGATGATGAAGGAAATTTTTATGATCAGTTCTTTGCGACTGTATTAGAAAAAAAGAAGTGTAGGCAACTTTTATGTTTGTTCAAACCTTATTAAAACAAGAGCTTTATCTTCCCAAACCATAAGTGAAGCGTTTGCAGCGTCGGGGCTGACCCTGATCTTCTGTATATTCTCTGCTTAAAGGACATGAGCAGGAAATGGTCAGCTTAAGGACACAATGAAAGGAAACACAGCAGCAAAGGTTTCACTGATAACATGTGATTTGAAGTCAGTGAGCAGATTCAGTCAGTCATCCAGCTGTTCGGGCCAAAGTCTATACAACACTCTGCTGACTCCTACAAGACTGTGTCACGAAAACATGTGGAAGGCTGACGCTTGACATGGGCAAGGCAGGGAAAGCAGGGTGCTTTCGCACCATCAGAGGCTGTGGCTCGGTTATTTCATGCCAGAATCAAGGAAAATTATGCTGGTTTAGAAATATTTGTTTTTCTAAGAGGTAACTGGGCCAAATAGAAATAGGATGCTGATGTGAGGGTGTATTCGTATGTCAGTGCTTGAGTACCACTAGGTGTAATGGAGTTCAGGTCAGAGCCAGAACTGCAAAGTATTCCACACCCACAATTAAGGACCAATATTTATTTTTTTTTCAGGAGACAATTTTTCAGAAGACATCAGCACTTTGGATACTGAATGCTTACAGTGTATTTAAAAGGATTTACAAACTATAAAGCTAATGCAGTTTATGATTCCTAAGTAGTTCTTTTCTTTCCTCACACTCTCAGCAATAAACTTGTACCAGTCAACAATCAGAAAGAAATCTTTATTGAGCATAGCAAAGAAGGAAAAGATATTATAAGTCTTGGACGATGTGCTTTCATACTGACTTTATAAGCATAGTTTAATCCAATTTCTGGTCTTGGATTGCAGTAATTACAAGTCTTGTGCTTGGACAAGAACTATGTCCTCTACATTTTTCAAGGCATGTTAAACTAGAAGGAAAACAGACTGCTTTTTTTAAGAAATCCTTAAAAACCTAACAATTTCTTAAACCTAGCTTAACTATGATCTCAGAAGACAATCACTGCCAGGTTGATCAAGAGCTTTAAAAATTCTGTAGGTGTTGACAATTTATTAAATCAACATGCAGGTTTCAGTGTCAGCACTATTAACTACATTTTTTTCAGTCCAGAATGGACTTGCTGGTCAAGATCAGAGAGCCTTATCCAAAAGAGTTAATAGCCTGAGTGCTTGCAGGGGTTGTGGGTGGCTCAGGCTTCAGACTCTACTGCCTGGCTCAAATTTTTCCTTTCTGTAAGAGCTGTACGCTTTTCTCCATCATATATATATATATAAAGCCAATATTAAGAAAGATAGAAAAGAAAAACATTATATACCAGAGGAAAGAAAATTTGAGTATGGAATCCCCCATACTCCAAGGAAAGTTTTCTACCTAACAAGTAATTAGTTATGCCAGATTGAATCAACGCTTATAAGAAATTCTAAAAGGTCATGTCAATATTCCATTGCAAAATTGTTGTATATTTTAAACCTCAAATAGTTTTGCAAATAGAATTCTTGTTTTCTGGCCAACGCTCCTCTCAAAACAAGCAGACCTGTAAAAAGAATTGAAAGCACATAGAGTTTTACTTTCTGCTAGTCATTTAAATGTTCTGTCATGACTGTTCGGAGTTGCCATAGCCTTTCCTGACCCTGGGGGTCTTCATGAACAATGATACTAATGCTATATGTGTTATATGGGGTTTTCCAAGTACCAAAGATGATAAATAAATGTCCTATTTACTCACACAAATTTGCTACCTACCTATCCAGGCAAGAAGCCAAAGAGACATCACCACCTGTGTTAAACAACATTTTTCTTTTTGTACCTTCAATATATCTATCTCTATATATATCTCTATCTGGGTGTGTGCATGGTCAAGAGAGAGGAGACTGGGTAGCAATAAATTAGACGCATAAAATTAGAAGCTGTATTAATAATATGTTCTATGTCATCACTGAATAAATCAATAGACAAATCCAAACCTACTCAAGAGCCTTTTTTCTTTCATAATTAAATTTTTAAAAAAGAAAGGGATAAGTTTTCAAAGCTCAGAGAAAACCACTTGCTGTGTGCAACTGTATTTGCATTTGACATCATCTTCCCTCCATTTTGAGCCAAGCACTAACCAAGAGTTTAGACAGAATCCAGACTAGTATTTGCTAACAAGAACACATGGTGTATTTCTCTTGTAAGGCTTCAGACAGTCCTTTATCTCTGATTAATAACCTGCTAGTTATCAGAATACCATATGTATTATTATTGCAAATGTTCTGTCTCAACAACAGCAGGAA
>NW_009613323.1:45329-65372 GCF_000690535.1 Cariama cristata
CTCCCAGCATATAAGATAGTTGGACCAATGTTGTGAAGAGTACCCTCAGCTGCATGAAAACCCTGATCTTGAATTACACCCCTTTAATCACACTATTAAAAAAATGAGGTGAATATTTTATGTGGCCCCACTGTAGTACTGTTAGTGACTTCTCCAAAGTTCAGTTTTAGCTGGTATTGCTATTGCAGAGAGAGGAGATCTTGAAGCAATTAGGAAGAACAGAATATGCATTATCAATGGTTTGATTTTTTTTTTCAAAATTACAATGCAAGAACAATAAGGGATACTGGTGAACGTAACCTGTGTATAGCTTCCCCAGTGGAGATGAGGTTGGCTAATGGACAGCTTCCCCCCAGAGGAAGACCACAGGAAGTCTGAGGAAGACTGACTTATGATATTTAGAAAGAGAAATACTGGACAGATTCCATATTATGAGTGCTGTTCAACACATGCAAGACAAGGAGAACAAGTTTGGCACCATTCATTAGAGATCTTTTGCTCCTGGAGATGGAAGATTAGGTGGATAACATGAGACAGCTGCATCCTTTACTGTAGGAGACTTTCACAATTCATTTAGGCTTTGCCTCAAGTGCCAAATTCTCTGCTCTGCTCTTGAATCCATCTGTCATCATTTCCTCCCATGAGCTTTCCATTCCTTTCACTTTGTATCATCTGCCAGTGCGCATCGTCATTTCTCCTAGTACAGCTTTTACAGTGCACCGGGATCCCTGTTACCGGGAGGCTTACAGCTGAATGCTTCTACAAACACTAGAGTTCAAATGGAGTAAAGACCAGCATTCTCACCTTGTGTTTTTTCTTTGTCCTCTTAGATTGCAAATGCCTGAAGGAACTTCTTATTTGCTAGACACAACTTTCAAGGAAACAGAGCTTTGAAAGCCATGCTGTGATTAGCACCCAACATGAGTAAGGGTCTTTGCCTCATGAGCAGCACTATTATGGAGGTTTTGGTTATTGCCTTTGTGGATGAAAACATGCATAAGATGTTCACGCACAGACCTAGGCAGGTAACTTTGATGAATGGTTGATCTACCAAGAATATGTAGTTTTGCTCATCCCAAATGACTAATCAGTTTGAATCTAATCTGTTGAAAAATTTCAGCTAGAAAAGCTTTGTTTTTATAGAAACTAGATTTGTGGAAAACAAAGGAAGAGAGGCTAACCCTCCAGCTATTGGGCAAGAGAAGCTAAAGTTAGTGCTCTGAGTGTGGGTGAAGACTCGGATTCAGTGTTCACCTCTGGGGTGGGGGGATCTTGCTTCCACCTGTGCTCGTGACTGCAGTGGTTACAGGTGTTCTCGGTCTCTACAGAAAATAGCACTCTTGTTTGTCCAAGTGACCAGCCATCTAGTGAAGCACTTAAACAGGTGTCCTACCCACCAGGGACACCTGTGTATCCCAGTATTTATAACTTTAAAGCAGATTTAAAGACCTCACGCAGCAGGGACTGAGAAAAGCTCACACCGGAGCGCCTGGCAGCATGGTAGTTAAGATGAAAGCAATGATACCAACCATTACCTTGAATTTGGCATACGGTGATGAAGGCACTGAGCTGTCAGGGGCGAGTTTCTGTTCTTTTAATGAACATTTATTCACTGGACTGGTGTAAATGTCGCCACAGAGGAGCGAGAGCAGGACTTCTGGCTCCCAGTCAGTGCCATCAGCTTCCTCATCTTACGTTTCATGCTACAAATGTAGTACTCATCTATAAGGTATACTCCTCTGTAAACATAGGGAATTACAACAGTTCTTTGACTTTTTCTAACTAGAAATCCATCCCTAGCTCGGCACGTTATTTCTGTTGGGTTTCTCTTAGGACTGGAACACTATCAACAACTATGACCCCCAAATGCTGAAATAGCAGAAACAGATACTTCAGGTGGGATGTGCCTTTCTAGCAGGGAGTCCTTTTCCCCAGAAGATAGTTTGCCCACGGATCAGGCTTACAAATGTGGCCCTGCTGCTTCTAGGTCCATGCAAGAAAATTCTGGCACATTTCTGCTACACCATCAGAAAGCTGAAGAAAAAATACAGCCCCATTTGTAATGCATAGGAACTTGGTAAAATACTGTATAGAAAAACAAAACAATTGTCCCACTCTTCCAAAGTTTCAGTCTTCCCCCCATCCACTCCAGCTATGCTCTGACTCCTAACAAGGAGTTCAAGCCCGTCAAGCCAAGACTTTAAGATAGATTTTAAAAGGAGGACAGTTCAAATGAATATTTGGCCTACCCAATGGTTTTCTTTGCAGACAAGCCCATGGCTGCAGTAGACTGTCCCACCACTGACAGACAAACTCCCAGACCAAGCAGTAGTTTGAGACAAGCTTCTTGTTTCCTAAGGCTTCCAGTGCCTCTCACTTTAAGCCTTCTTCCTGGACCTAGCTGCCAGAACAAGCGTAATAGGGTAAGGTTAATTATGCCATATTCCACATCCTTCCTGGCTGCAGCTTAATTAATTCTCATTTCTCAAACTCTTTAATAAGAATTGTTTCTCTGGGTATCTATTCCAAATAGCACACTCAGGTTACTCTTTTGAACAAGTCTAGTAAGCACTTTTTTAATTGTTATTTTTTTGCATGGTTTACCACTGAACCCTTTCAGATAGCCACAGAATCCATGTCTTTTGGTAGCTTTAACTATACAACTTGCAGTTTTAATTTTTCTTATAAGTGCACCCAGGATTTGTCGTTTATGCAGCAGCTCAAACTCTTTCCAAAATAGTCTTTCTTTATACCACTTTACTTGGTCTTCCTGTCTCTGAGAAACTGGTTTCCTAGTGCCTTGAATTTTATTTTTTTCTGTGAAGCCCTTTGAAACACCTTGTTGTTCAAGTGACAAGGTGAGAAACTAAAAAATCTAAGAAGGGTTGCATGCGCAAACATGGATCCCATTTCTTCAAGTAGTACCTGTCAGAATTCTGCAGATTTACCAAGTGTACACAAATAAGTGGCATTTGCCTTATCCTCAGTTCCCTTCCTTCCCTTACACATACCTGATTCTTTCCTTCGCAGAAGTGTTTCTTTTTTTATTAATGTTTTTATAACTCATTTTTTTCCCCCAGTAGCTTAATGCATGGGAAGCTTTAACACATCTGTTCTGTTCTTGATTATTACTCTCTTCCCAAGAAAACACTATGAAAGGCTTTTCGCTCACTGCATGTCTGCCACTCAGACACATACACCCCCTCTGTGAGATCGAAGGTTTTATGGACTTCTAACCCAACCCTGGATGCTCTTATCTTTAGCACCTTTATATGTGTCTTCCAAGCCGATACCATAAGTGGTTCACATACTCTTCTAGTGGGAGTTTTCCTCCTCGTGTCCTGAATTTTAATCTACCTGTGTCTTTTTTGAGGTTTTTCTAGCATTTGGCTGTCTTGTTAAATGCTCTATTTTGAAAGAAAGGCTATCCCACATGCTTTTGGTTGGTAGTCAACTCATCTTTCACTGAAACTGTGTCCACTTGCAGCTACAAAACATTCATCTGAGTTAGTGATACTATTGTCCTTTTTGTTCACGATGAACATTACCCAGTTTACAAATTGCATTCAGTGCATTTCTTTTTCCAGATCTCTGCCTTGCAGAATTGGTGTTGATTGCCATGCTGAACATAGTCTGGTCCCATGTTGTCAGAGTAAGCTTAGTTCAGATTTGTGTTGTGAATCCTTCTGCTAGCTCTCTTCACAGGGGCACAGGCTCCGAATAGAATTTTTCTTTTCAATCCTTTCAAAATGTCTCTCCTACATTCCACTTTGCTTCCTTACCCAGTGTACTGTATTATATCTCCACAGTTCATTTTATCTGCCTGAGTTAACAGAAAACTATTAAATAGACTAAAACTGTACAAAACAACGTTACAGATGTTATTTAAAAATATTTAAATATTTTCCTTGTACCTAACTTTCATTGCTTAAGCATATGGAGTCAAGCAGTCTTTGAACTTGCCTCCCTTGTCTTATACTTTGCCAAAGAGTTTCAGCTAAAATGGCACTTCTAACTTTTCCATTCTCCCACATGAAATATTTTCTTAATTTCTATGCTACTGGCAACATCTGGTGTTCTGTGACCACCTCCTCACAGCTTAAGGTGGTTGCAAGAGAGGTTTTTCCATACCTTGTAACTTTACCAGAATTGTGGTGTTTCGTTGAAATCCGTGCAATAGGATGGATTATACAAATACTTTCTCCTTCATTGAGGAAACCCACCAAACCTGAAGTTCTTTTGTTCTTGGAGGAATACTTAAAAACATGAACCCTCCTCACACAAAACATGAAGACCAATTCAGGGAACTGAAACTGTAGTATCTGTTTAAAATCTCATCATTTTTAAACTGGTATCGTGGCTTCTCAATGCTTAGAATAAGCATAGCCATAGTCACATGGAAAACTGAGATACCCATGACTTTTCCATCCCTGCTGTGAAAGAGTGAGAAGGACACGGGACCCAGTGCAATTGTCACAGTCAGGTTAAACTGCTGCTTGGGGCTTTGCAAAGGGGCTGCATGAAGAGATGATACGGAAACTTAAGCTCCAGCAACTGCATTCTGCCTTCTAAGTAGTGCATCACACAGAGAGACTATTAAACCGATGCTGCAGAAACCTGTAGCGACTGCTCTCAAGTTTATGGGCTGGATTTAAACTGTTGATTTTAATCTAGAGGGACCCCCAAAGGTTTCGACTGTGATTACATGAGAGACCACCTATCTTGACAATTGATTCTGTTGTATTAGTAGTCAGCAGAGGAATTCAAGTTAATAGCCTAGTCATATAGGCAGGACAGACTTGGCAGAAGGAGATTGGGTGGACAGCCTTGAACTCTGCAACTTATTCTTCAACTGTAAAATGGGGATAATAATGCTCCTCTACCTCCCAGTAGGGTGCTTAGGCTAAATTCATTATTAGACATTTTCAGTAATGCTTCTGTTTATGTTTCCAAGGTAATGAATGGGGATGGGCTGGAAATCCCTTAACAATAAAACTTACAGAGCTTAAAGGGCAATGGGAGTTAAGGGGTCACAGCACTTGTGGCAGGAACTATAGTTATTGCAAAATCTTGTAGATAACTCCCAGCCCAATCAGTTCTTGTCAACACAGTAATAATGTTTCTCTGGTGCAGGCTCAGACACCTGTAAAGACCTCCCAGAGATAATTCGTCTCGACCTGTAGGGGACTGATCATAATACTGAGACCGAAGGAAAAAAACCCACTCACTAAGCTGTGTGGTACACTGCAAAAACAGGCGATTATCATCAACTCCATCCCTGCAGCCAAGAGCACTTCAGCAGGCCAGGACTGCATTCGTGTCCAGGATGGTAGCAATGGGATTCCTTGCAAATCCCATCAGTCATTAAAAGACAAATCTCACACGTGGATTTCAAAGTTAAAGAAAGAGCTCAATAAAGATCCCTCCTCTGACGGTACTTTGCACGGGAGCCCCAAGCTTCACCCCGCAGACAGATTCCTTCGCTGCCTAACAAGAGAACCAGGAACCTCTACTGTGTCTGCACAAGGTCAGCTCTAGGTCAGGCTTCACAGGAGGCTTCATGCAGCTCGGAAGACTGAAGAAGGAATTCTCATTTTTTCATGCTACCAGTAAACATAGCATTCAAATATTGGGTTTACGCTTCATGACACTGAAGTGTCAATCAAGTTCTCTTCTGCAAGTGTATAACCTAGTGTCACTGAAAGAGTGGCAAGCTTGTGGAATCAGCCTCAGCGAAGGGCTGAATCCATCTTGGCTGTCTGCCTTGATGTCCTGCTGTTTGAACAAGAGGAGAAAGCAGAAGGAGTAAACACGGTATGATACAAAGTGTACTCAGCCTCCTACTAGGACAAAACTTTTGGTCTGCATTGCTGCATTTGTTTAATATATATTTCATTCCTTGGGTTTCAGCGGCTGCTCAAAAACCTGTTAAGAACAGCAGCCACAATATGCTACGTTGGGATGCATATGTCTCTCAGATTTAGGTGGCATTTCTTCCTGGTAACATTCAAGGTTAGCTGGATAGCTCAAAGACTGAAGACAAAATAGAAAAAAACCTTTCCACATTTGAATGTCAGCAGAAAGCTATAGCAAGCAATGGTTGTTACATCTTCTATTTTTTGCTTGACTCTCAGTGAATAAGGAAAAAGCTATCGGACTTAGTCATAGCTGGTCCATACACCCGTGCCTGCAGCATATTTTTCCCTTGTATCCAGTATATTCAGAACACAGAAGAAGTCAACGAGCTGGAGAAGCAGTGTATCTTGCACCGAAAACCATGTTAGCAAAACCGTTAAATGAGCCTCCTGGCATTGGGTGGGCCAGGGGGTCCCTTAGGAGCACGTAAGGCATTTTGGAATGGCGCACCGTGTCAGGAAATCCCATTTCCTCGCTTCAGAGAACTGAAGCACGGATTGCCAGCGTACTCATTTAAATGGTTTCTACTAAGGTCCTTCTTTTTTTTTTTGAGCAGAGAAGGGGTTATCTAAGGTGCTGCCTGGAAAGATCTTAAACTGGGACTGTCATCACCACTTACCCCCACAGGTTTTTTTTACAATAAGCCCCATCACTGTTAGGTTCAAACAGCAGCAGTTCAGTTCAAATCAGTTATTAGAGGCGTTATGAGTAGAAATAAATAGTGATTTTGTTCATGTTTTTATGTAGACTAAGTGTGGTCCCTAGGTTTCTGGCAAGCTGTCAACATAGCCATCTGTTTTACAAAGTTTATGGATCTCTCTAGAAAGAGACAGCCCAAAGCTAAAATGTACTAGAGGAGCATTTTTCTTTGAACCACCCGCTGTAGATGAAGAACAGTCAGTTTTCAATAGGACATGGGCTTTAAGCTCCATGTAGGCCCAAAGTCAGCCCATTTGAGTATGCAAAATCAATTTAAATTCATTTCACTTACATTTTCTTACAATTCAGCTTCTGCAACTTGCTTATAAACTTATTTTTTATATATATGTATATACAAACACACACACATGCAAATACAGATATAACTATAGAGAGAGACTATAGGTGGGCCTGAAGTCCAGAGCCAGGTCACATCAAGATTGTGTGATCTCATACAAACTTCTGCTTCAAAGATCTTGTATATTTGAAAACAAACATGACACCGTAAGTATATAAACAAGCAAGCCAGGATGAAGACAGAAGGTATCCAATATGAAATTCTGATAGCAGATGTGCAGTATGCAGGCTACCGGTCAGAACAGATGTCATTCTTCTGAGGCATGCAGGGAAATAAAGCAAATCAAACCACTACCAAGAATTTGAAGATAAATGAAAGCAAGCTAATTTTTTAGAAGTATTTTTTGCTATTTCCATTTGGGCTTTCTCTGCTACCCTATCTTAATAACATGCTCTACCTGATTTCAATATAGTTTACTCAATTTTAAAGTGACTGTATGCCACATCAGTTAGAATTCTATTTCATATTTCCACTGTAAATACACTAGCATGTGAATTGAACCATGTACTACCATAGAAATATAAATAAAGTACCCAGTATTGTTGGGCTGGGTCTTGGCATCTTGAAACAACTGGCCAGGGCATGGCTAGATCTAGATTTTGTAGATTTGGGGGATTTTTTTGACCAACACGGCTGAAGCAGTTAAAGTCTGTTCATTGCTTTTCCAAAATGTTTTGGGTGGATTTGCTGTTGTTCTTATGACATTAGCTGCCCCTAATGTGGTTTGAATGTCAAGTAGCCACTGTCAGGATGGAAGTAGGTGTGCTCAAGATCTCTAAAGCAAAAGGGAAACCCCACCTCATTTGTAATTGTTTTATTGTATTGCCAAAGTCTAAAAGATCAGCAGCACAGTGCTGATGTTCCTAAACCTGCAGACACAGAAGTAATTTCATGGAAGTCTGTTTTAAAGGAAAGTATTTCTGACAGTGCTTGAAGATTGGGGATGGCCTTGCACTAGACTAGAAACCAAACTGACGCTAGCCAAAATGACAGTTCCATCGGCTAAGGTGTTAAAATTGAGAACTCCAAGGAGTATAACTGGTTATACAAATCTGCCTCATTTTAATGAGATGTTTGTTTCAATGCGACCAGCCTACAGGCACACACTATCGTACCATTACCTTATTCTCTGCAATGCTCTTTACGTCTTTTTTCTCCCAACATCTTTTGGACTGAACTTTGCACTCAGAAGTCCTATTCAGAAAGCATCAGTACACTTTCTAATTGATATTTTCCCACTTCTGCACATGGTAGAGAGGAAAAATAGCCCTCCAGTGGATTTTAGTGGCCTGAGTATGAGTCTGCTGTGAAATACCAAGCAGTAGAACGGAATAAAGGAAGCAGCATCTCATCCTTACTCATGAAGTGCTGTTAAACAAAGGATTGGTCTGGTGTCCTCCACCATACCCATAAGCATTGTACCCGTCAGTACCTACAGAAGAGAAAAGCTGAAACACCGCAAAGGGCATAAAACATTAAAAGGGAAGTACAACAGCACATATCAGAGCAACACCGTGATGGGAGGCCGCGTGCACAGACCAATGCTGCTCACACCGACTGACAACAGTTCTCAAGATTAAACCATTTCAAAAGCAACTGAGCAAAGCTGCAGGGAGGCTGCTTTTGCACCTGAGCAATATCCCAGCAGAAAGAGAGGAACCCACACTCTGTAACTCATGGTGCTCATATCTGTGGCAGTTGCTTCTCTCCAGCAGCATCCTCACAGTGTCCATTTTAATTAAGGTTAAAAGGTCATGTCTATAAGGACTTTCTTTTTTTAAGTATCATAAAACCAGCTCATATTTCTTACTGCATTAGAACAGTTTGTACTATCTCAAGGGAGAAAATAATATGGCAGATCACTCTGATTTAAGTCATACCTGTCTGAAGCAGTTACTGTTGCATCGTTTTGCTTTGGCCATTACTTAGAGGGCGTAGGAAGGGCTCTGTTAGGCCTCTCTGTCTCCAGGATCTGCCGCTAGCTTGTTGTAGGTCTGTTTCACATCCAATTGGAGTCAGAGTTCCCAGTGGTTTTGTTTTGTCTTTTGCTAGATCGAGTCCTATGTGGGCTTGGACTTCTGCCACAGTAGGGAATTGGGATTCAAACTCCTTTTTCATGCCCTTTTGCAAAATCTCTCCTTAAATGCTGTACATCTTGGATTTCTAAAGCCATAAGGTATAGGAAAAATGCTCAGTTTCATTGTACAGATTTACAGATGGAGATTGCTGAAGTATTAATAGCACCATATAATTCTTTTCTTATGGAATTCATATTCAGCAACCTCCAGACTCTCTGAGCTGCCCATATGAAGATGTGGTAAACAAGCCTCTGCCACAGAAATTTTCATTTGATTGTTTATTTTCAGATACGATCTACTCTCCTTCCCAGTTTGAGTTTCAGAAGTATCAAATCTCTGGCACAATGACAGCAATCAGACATGCTGGTGCAAAAAAGTTATGAGCTCTCAACAGTAATTCAGGCTGGGTGGCGGTATCAGACCCTATAGAGCCAGATCTGTTGTTGTTTTATTTTTAAAGCTGGATTTCAAATCATCACATCGGCATTAATTCAGTCTTGATTAGAGTTCTGCTTCTTCCTTGTTCATTGTCAGCTTTGTAGTTCTCCTGCTGACCTCAAATATTGGACTCCTACAACCCTGGAATTTAGGTCCCCTTTGCAATTGTAGACTTTGCAGGTCCTCGCCGCAGCCCTGTGCAGGGGGTGTAGTAAAACACTGGGCAGCGGCTATTCATAACTTATTGAATCAAGTTCCTGACAAATACCACTTCTGAATATATGGTCAGCCTGTTAGTGGGTGGAAAATTACGTTTCCCGCTGCTCTTGTTTGAAATATGCGTTTATTTGACATTGCTCAGCAGGCTACTATTCAGTCAAATATATTAGAACTGAAGAATTATGCAAAAGCTTTGGCAAGTTAATCAGAAAGTCATCCATTAAAATTGTTTTTCAAATCTTTAGTACTGATGCCACCTTGAAACTCACATCTGGAAAAAGAAAGCTTTTTTTGCAAACAAATATTTTCTGCTGAGTAACAATGTCTGAAATGGTAAGATCAAAAAGACCAAACTCCGTTTCCCACATCACTGAAAATCTACATATTTCTGGTGGGCTACTAGCTCCTAACAGCTTACTAGATGTAGTTTTAAATGATGCATCTAAAGGAGACTGAGAAATGGTTCAGAATCTCAGATTTCTTAGCTAGGTATACAAAACAGGGCTTTTTCCAGTCCTTTTATAAACACTTACAAAAGCAGACAGGCAAATGAGGAAATGGCTAGCCATCACATGGAAAAGAAAGGGTACTGTGTTGTTTACTAACAGATGGTTAATAGGCCGGGCACTCTTACATAAAATTTTGGGTCCTGTGCTTATAGCAATATCCTAAAATTAAAATTAATTGCTTGCTACAATCCTGGAAGCTAGACAGCCAAAGTTTGAACAAACTTAGGTCCTCTCAACTAGGCAAACGGTGGTAAATCCAAAGACTTTATTTTCTTCAATTATTGTTAAGGTAAAGGGTTTTTACAGATTAAAGTGTATTTATTCCATTATAGGTTGTGTACTCTTACTGTCACCTTTTCTGTATCCTTTGCAGCAACCAAACGCTAGCTATCTGGATGAGAAGTTATACCGTTAGGATGCTTTCACTATAGCAAGCTGGTTGTCATGTTGTGAAGAGGTTTGTTTTACACAAGGATGAGGTGTTAGAAACCAAGTACTGAATGCAGTTCACTTCTTTAGATGTCCCCGTGATATCTGAGCAATCTGAAAGGACACGTTTGGTGCATTGGGAATATTCACGTGCTTTCATTCTTCTGACATCACAGAGTGATCATAACCTGTTTCAGTATTAATATTATTTTGAATAGTATACATGCCATTCAGACTATCCAGGTCATAGTGTGGAATCTACACTCTTCCTAATGAAAGTAAGGATGTAAATAGGGCCCATTATGAAGAGTTTGACTGAAATGTAGCTGACTTCATCCCACACAATTGTGGCCGTTAAAGCGAACGCTTGAAGTACAAGTATGAAACCGTTGCTTCCCGCATTGTACACATTTATAGCCGCTCTGTTTATATCAGCTACCTCGTGTTTCTATCCACTTTGTTTCAGCTATTGTACTATATCTCTCCAGGACTGTACAGCTGATTAGAGAAGGAAAGAAACAGAAAGTTGATTCAACATTGATATTTGTAGAGTTTTTAATATCAGCACTGTAACAAACATGTCTTTCACCTGTTTCACCATGTCTTACATCTATTGCTGTATCTCCTCATTTGTTGAAGCTTGCTAAACAAAAGGGAGAGAAGAGTGGAACAGCTCCATCTCCAGTTATGAACTACGATTCCTCTTTTTTGTGGTTCGTGTGTGACTAGTCAGATGAGCAGAAGAACTGCAGCGCTGCAGTTGAAAAACATCATTTCCAGCTCGGCCAAGAAGTGACGTTTGTATGAGCAGATGTGCAAACTTACTAAAGTGAATGAAATCATAAGCATAGTTTGCATATATGAGTAGTCTTCAAAGACCTGTGTTAGTCACTCCAATTGTTTTACAGACATTACAATGGCCATGGCACAGATCACAGCATATTTTCTACTGTAGGTCAACAGAAAATGAGGTAGACTAAAAAAAATGGGATTCACGTGATGAGTGAACACTGTATGTATTGAGTTATTCAAACACAGTGAGCTGAATTATACATGAGATAAAAATTATCCTTGAGATTGAACTAAAAACAAAAAATAATGCAATTTATTCCATCAACCAAGCATAATCTCAAGAGGAAGTATCTGGTCTCCTAAGCTGCTTAGACAAATTTATAATTTCTTTTCCTGTAGTAAATCACCTTTTCTTCAAAAAGGAGGGAAGGTGAGAGTGGCATATACAACAATGGGGGTCATTGTTGCAGTCATACCATCTTTTCTTGTAGATGACGTAAGCTTATAAACCAAAACAGAGGTCAAAATAACTGAGTTATTACTTTTCATCAAGCCTACCCTAATTTATTTGCCAACGTAAATTTTCTGCAAGTTTTACAGAATCATAGATGGCACAAACCCCAGTTTTTATGGTTCTTCTTCCATGTGGTGCTCTCTTGTAGCCTTTTAAGCAGTGTCAACTGCTAATGCTGTGTATAACGCTTACTGAACCGTGTTGCAAGGGGAGTCCGCTTTTGGCAGGCTCATTGAAAGCACGTTAACCAAGCACATTTGGCATGGGTGTTTGTGTTTGCCTCATTACTCAGAATAAACAAGAGAGATCTGAACTGCAAGTTTGGGGTGAAATCCTGGATTCAGAGACTTCAATGGTAAAATTCACATGGACTATATTGGTGCTAGGATTTCTCTCTCCTAACATCTTTCTCCACCTCAATAACAAGAATGTCCCCTTTTTGCAGACAGACCTGGCACAGATCCTTTTAGGAATTATCAATTAGAGGTATCAAGGGTAGCGTTGGATTTGTATCATTAAAGACGTGACCACACAAGTTACCACACAAAAAGCTGGGATGCAAACTCAGAAAGCATCTGCTACATGATGTTATCAGCCCACATGCACATTTTTCACCATTAGTAAATGAAATGAAATAATTTACTCCTTGCTGAAAAATTGTTTTATTATTGGCTAAGAGAGTGAAGAGGGGCTATCACCATGAGCTGGCTGATTTTCTTTATACAGTGTGGTAGTTAGGGAATGCATGCAGGTAATTACTATAGTGTATTTGACGCATCATAAATTTATATTCTTACTAAATTCTGACTTTTTCATTTGCTCAAAACTCCAGAATTCACACTGCATTCTAAGCAACTCCTTCTAGTCCTGGTTTTTAATATATCTGTATACACGTATTTACAAACCTTTATTTAAAAAAAAAAAAAATGGAACTTGGAAATCCAATACTAACTTGTATTCAAGTGGAGTTCTTGTTCAGAAAAATAATTCCAATAATACTTTCAGTGGTACCATTCTGGTGAAAATGGAATACATTTACAAGAAAAAAAAAATCCTCCATTCTACCAGATAGCTAGCGGGATATGTCAAAAGGAATAACCTTAAATAAGACGGAAACAGAAACAAGACAAAGGAAATAGGTACTAGAATATTTCATTTAGTGACTATATGACAAGTTCATCATAGATCATTATTTATAGGTCACTTTCCTGTCAGCTGTAGGATTTCTGGCCCTAATCATGAGAGTCAACACAGACTTCCGAATAAAAACTTCCAACAAGACAGAGATAATTTCAAGCTGGACAAAAGATACATATGACCATGATTTGCTTCCTTTCTTACATTAAAAATGCCAAGATATTTCCCTAGTAATTCCTTGTCATTAGTAGTGCTGTTTTCTCCTGTCACAAGCAACAAGGAAAAGACATTTCTTTAGCAAAATCCTGAGCCTCACTGAAGCTGACATTCAAGTCAACAAGAAGCTTAAAGGCACTATATCTTTAAATATATCATTTTATTATAATGGCTTGTTTCTACTCTATGCAAACTTGGAAGACTATTTACCTCTCCTCAACCCAGATGTTCTGACACACCAAACAACCCTGCTAACCAATCTGCTAACTGCCCTGTAAACCCTCTCTTGTAAGTTGGATAACTTCTGAAAACGTTTGTAGTATCAGGACACTTCCGTGAAAGCGTTAATTGTCAAATCAATACTAATTTAATCCATAGACCTTTAAAAAAAAAATGTAAAAGCCTAAAAATTACAGAAGTATAAGAAATATTGGAAACTACTTATAAGCCAGCTCTTTATGTTTTAACCAAATCATTGAATAACATTAGAACAAAAGAAATAAACTGATTTCTTGAATGGAGATGGTTTGCTAACTTCAGTGCTCACCATCAGCATTGTTACAAAGCAACTAAAAAAGTGTATCTGGAAAACTGCTGGTAGACCTCTACCTCCTGACTAGTAAATGTGGTCAAGACTAACTGAAGAAAACCATTGATATTATAAAATAGCTCATTTTTGACAGTAGCAGAACAGCACAGTGTGAACTAATATTTGGCAATGTTTATGCTATTGATTCTTGCTGGCAGACCTGGGTTGCTTTGGGAGAGGAAGAGAAACGGGCCTTAATTCAGCAGGTGCCTTTTACAAACTCTTATTCGGGCCCAGTTATGCCGACTAAATTTTATGTTTTTACTGGGACAGTTTCTTTCACGTACAGAATGTGTTTTAACTCTACCAAATGAAAGCATAACTTTTCAAAACACATTTATATTCACAAGAGAAGTTGTTGTAACATGTATTCTTAGTAAATATTTGTTTGGAAAAAGAGATCCATCTCATGTATGAAGAGCACCCACATAGAAAAATAAGACCTAAGAGTGGCCTGTAGTTTTTCTTCAAAGTCTGCCCTGCAGAGCCAATGCTAATTTTGTTGTTCTGCCCCAGTATCTAACATCAGAAATGCTGATGAGAAACTTTACTTGATCTACATTTATCTGGTCTCTACACACATCAGATTGATTTATAAGTTACAGTTATAAGTGCTTGGTACTGTAGTTTTGGTACTTGTTGAAACTTGACAGATATCAGATTCAAATACTCAAGCAGAATAAAATTCCACATAAATAAGCAACAGAAATTTAAGCAAAGTTTACTCAGGAGAAGGGTTTGACCACACAAGCACTTGAACATAACAATAGATACTTGTTTATTTGAAAAGATTTATTTAAAGCTTTGGCTGTAGTAATCACTAAAAGAAAATCCTGATAGCCATCAAAGACCATAATGAAAAACAATCACGCGGAACATGGATGTTGTATATTTGTATTCAGTTTCCTCTGGAAAATCACATTAGATATAAGTTTTTTTAAATAAAAGGCAGGATTTAGCTATGTTGCCTCAAGCTTTAAGAATTCATTAAGTGGTAATTTCAAACAAGACTTTTCCTCACAAACTCTTATTAAGATGTATTAACAGGCAATTCAACAGGAACCACAGAGGCTTAATTTCTGTATCTGAGAAACACCACATAGGATGTGTATTCTATAAAATATCTTCACCATTTAACAGACCGAGCACTTACAAAGATGCCCTATGGAAAATATCTGTGCAACATGGAAATATCCCTAGAAATGTGTCATCACCTAAAATAATTATCTGCAACGACTGAACTATTTTCCAGTGGAGCTGCACAATCAACATCCATTCCAAGTTCTAAGCATGTTGAAAAATAACGTGCACTATTTACCAGTCTTCATAATAATAAACTGTCTCTTGAAACTGGGAGAAGTTCCCAGCTCATAAAGTAGGACATCACTGTGATTCCTAACTACATCCGCCTCCAAGGCAAGAAGGCAAGAATAACTGATTGCTCCCGAGGTTGGAGAAAGATCTTCCCATTCCAATTGTTCTTCCACAGAGATACATCAGCAGGGAAAAGCAGAGTATTTACTGACCCGCATTCTAAACCTTCATTCATAGAAACAGTTTTACTTGGAAAAATCACTTGAAAACATGGGTTTCGTTTCAGTAATATGCTCTAATTTAATTAAAACCTGTTGCCTCTTACAGGAATTACTAGTATAGATGGCACTGTATCAAACTAGAGCTTAACATCTAAAACATCCAGGCCCTTTAGATATAACCTCTCTGCAGACACTATTCAAATCTTTCTTTTTTTCTGCCTATGTGCTCTTTGGTGACAACGGACAGACTCAGTTTCTGTACTGAAACATAAAAAGGCTAAATCCCCCACTAATGGTTTCACAGTGGGCATCTGATCGAACAGTACTCACCAGCCTTGCCCATGACACCCGCTGAACACAGAGTGGGGTTCTAGTGCAGATCCCTACAAATTTCAAAAAAAAATGGAGAAGGAAGAAAAATAGTACCGTCTTCTGTAGTCTAGACTGGATGTTTGATTGACGGTATCCAAGCAACAAAATCTGTCCATCTTTCTAGTTAAGCTTATCATGCTAACAGCCTGAAAGAAATTTCCAAGTGTGTGAAGGGTCCTTGAGATTAGCAGAAGAATGGCAGGAGAGCACAACTGGGAGAAACTTCCCAGGGAAGCAAAGATGCTCTAAAAACATATTTTCTGAAAACAGCAGCTTGAGAAGTTTAGAGAGAAAGGCAAAAACTGAGATGCTGTAGACAGAGAATGGAGAAAGGGACAACAGATATATTCTGCAGGCAAAAGGCAAGTAATTAGTATTTAGAATATTTAAGCTAATCTAAGTTTGTTGGGGTTTTTTAAATTCAGTGAATTTCATTAGCCTATTTTAGTTTTTTTGGCAATTGGCTCAGCAAGAAAAAATTCCCTACTTTCTGCCTTTTGTTTCCAGACATTTTCTATTTCTGGTTCCTTCTGATCCAATTTATATTGAGGTTGTCCTCTCAGAAGCACAATGTTGAATTCTTAATGCTAAATGGAAAGGCTAGTGATTTCATTAAATTATTAGCAATGGCTTAACCCCCTTTTAAAGCTAGAAATAAGTTTTAAAATCCTGAAAGTACTGCTTGGTAGGACTGCTAGAAAGTAAAACATGGCCCTGTTGCAACAGGTATTTTGTAAGAGAACTGCTACTGATTTTATTCTATGTCCTAAATGCAAAAAGCACTTGGAGACAAAAGCAATCTATTTCCCGTAAGTATAATTTATAGGGAGAATCTCTTTTCAGTAAGAGATAAAGAATATCTAAATAAAACATCAGTTCAACAAGTTTTTTCAGACACATCTTATTTAAATTTAAATTTTAGACAGATTTAAAATAACAACTTGAGCAGAAAGCAAATGTTTTCATCTGGGCACCAGTGAAAATTTTATGGTCCCCTTGGGTTTACTAATAATGACAGCAGCTCTCTTTTTTTATTATTTTTAAACTGGATCAAAGCCAAGTTATATTTTTTTAAGAAATTGGGGGTTTTTTGTTCTGTAACAAAGATTGTCCCCATCTGGGAAAAAAAAGCCTCAGCAAATGTTTTATACATTAGTGTCAAATTCAAGGGCGAACATACAAGATTAAATTGTTAGAGAGAAAGTAATAACACATGTAAAACCATCAAAGCTAAACAGTAGTGAAGATAGCACACAAGGTCATTCATCATGTTTTTCTTTGCAATTATATCCCGGTACCATGCTACCACATTCCCAGCAAGCTGCAAATACGTTTTCGAGTTATAAGGTGAACAAAGATTCAAGATACAAAGTTTTCTTAGCTGCGCTACATGGGGAACTTTTTGTTCCTATTGCAGTTCAGGAGTAAAACCCAGCTCTCAACTTCCATGGTTATCTCATGGGCTTCAGAAGGAATTGTACCTGCTAACGCCAAAGCTTCCTATGGCACGTCAGAGGAGCGCTGGTACCTATGAATCAAAAACCCCAGGGGAGCATCAGCTGCATGTGTTGGGCAGGAAGGGACTCTATTGGAAAGCTCTTAAAGTGAAATGTTAAACCAGCTAAGTCATAATGCTTACCACATTCTCCAATGGTAGCTAAGATAATAAAATAACTTCTTTTTTAAATAATCAATCAACTTTTTTTTTTGTGCTAATGTCCTTTCCGCCTTTTCTTTTTTTTTTTTTTTTTTTTAATAAAATTAGATTTGCTTGTTTGAGCACAATTTACTTTTATGGAAGCAAATTATATATTATGTCATATCTAAGCATTTGATAAGCTTCCTGCCTGCAGCAAAACGGCTCTCTACTTTACAGTAGCTTTTTGCAGAAGAGCACATATCTTCTACAGTTGTAAAAGACATTACTGCCCTCGGTTTTCCCGTAGCCCAGCCCTACATGCAGATCAGAGTCACATCCATGATGGTAGTGCCTCTGGTTACAGGGGAACTCCTGCCAGAGGAGTCTGGCAGTGCTCAGAGAAGTCTCCTGCAGCTACGTTTAATTCCACATTCAGAATATAATTCCGCAATATGATTTCTCCAGCAACAGAGCTCCCATAAGCATTTCCTAAGTTACGGCCTTTAATTCTCCACCTTCACATGTTCGTTTCCTTCTCCCGCCCTACAACTTTCCACTCCTTATCTCTGATGAAGCAAGGGCACATAACACTGTACTGTAAAACCTATGACTGAAACGATACAAAAAATGACATCTATGCGTGAGTGTAGCTGCAAGGTGCCTTGGGAGCATTCAGAAATCATAACCTATGACAAATGTCATTTGGGCAAGCAGCAGTTTTCAAGCCACCCACAAAGGACCACTATGGGTAGGCCGGTGGCTGCGGATCACGCTCAACAGGCTCCGCACAGAGACGACCAAAGCTGCGGATGGCACACGACAGCCTGAACTAGGTTGTCATCCCCAGCGAGCATTTACAAGCAAGGGAGCATATTCTCTTTAGGTTGCTTCTCTTCCATGTCTGTCACTTTGAGGTCTTCTGCCTACCAGCTCATGACACTGCCGCCATCCGATTTCATTTTTATTCTTCGTCATGAAAAGAGCTCTTCGTAATCTTTTAATAACTGAATATAAATGGCTTTACCAGTTTAGGCTTCTCATTATAGAGTCTTCACCTAAAACTTGCCATCTCTTTACCTCAGAGAAACACAGCCAAATTTATCAGACAAAATTAGGTGAAGAGCTATTTCTGTTTTCTTTCTGGTGACAAAGCCTGAGCCATGAGAGGTTACAGAGTATATCACAGTGGCTCAAAAGGACACGTCAGGCAGGCATGAAAAGAATCCTTTTACAGTGGAAATAAGGTTTAACAGTAGTTCTTCGTGCTGAATAGAGGCTCAATGACAAGAACATCCTTTTATATAAAATATAAGAAGGTCAGGACCTAAGCACAACATAGCAGGCATATTTGTGGCTGAAATGACTAGAAAGAGGACACTCCTGTGGCATTGATATTCCTAAAGTTATTTATTTTAATCAGTAATGCAATAAACATATTTTACATTTTTTTCCTGACTGAAATGCAATAAATAAAACCTGTGATCTTAGATCATATTTATTTCTCCTACAGGAGACTTCACTTCCAGCCTAACAGCTCATGGAAGAAATTAATATAATTTGTGTGAAATGCTACCCCTAGGAAGGGTATTTGCATGGGCTGAATCCAGTAAAAACACACTGCTGTCTAAGCAGTGATATATTTGAGCAGCTGCATAGTGCATTGGGATATGTTTGATCATGGACTTTAAGGGCGTTATGGCAAAGCATCAGTTAAACACAGTGACTTCATCTCAACCTCTGCCAATTTAGCACTTCCACAACTTTTCTAAGAGAGGTTTATTATTTGACATCTGCTGACTAGTTACAGTCCACTGGCCAATGGAACTCAGTGTCTCGGCTCCGAAATGACGTGGGAAATGCTCCAGCTTCAGACCAAAGAAATGACTATAAACTCCTACCCCCCCAAAATACTCCTAGAATAGAGTAGTAACTTAATATGAAAATTAGTGGAAGATGATAAAGAAAAGCTCATGAAACTGACCTACCCAACCCGTCAGCCCCTCACTTGCGGAGCAATATCCCTCAATGGGTGGAATAGAGATATCCGTAAAATAAGATTGTTTTGTAGCTCTCAATAAAATTTCTTTAGAGTAACTTCTCCTAGAAAAGAACTAAGTAGGTAGAAACAGGCACTAGACGAAAGGATAAGCCGTACAATAGTATAATGACTTATAAGGTTTGTAAAAAACAAACACACACTACTGGCTTGTCATATGCTCTGTTAGTTCTCTTAATGTTTTTGAGAGTTAGTTGTCTAGGTCTGTTGATCTGGGAGGTGGTGGGAGAAACAGATGCTGCTTCATTCCCCCCTCTCCACAGGAGATAAATTTTCTCATTGTTTGATAACACAATTCTATTCTATAAATTTTTGATAGCTGCAGCTTAGGTCCAAATACAGAATAGAAATATCTCTTGACTTTTACCTGTTTTAAACTGATCGTCCATGATTTTACTATCTGCATCTAGAAATGCAATTCCTGGTTTTGTTCTTTGCGTTTTAAACGTCTTCTGATTATCTTGCTATGAATCTGGTTTTATGTGTCTTGTTAGCCAGACACATTTTTTTATATATTTATATAAAGTTATATATATTTTTAATATAT
>NW_009613323.1:65415-90831 GCF_000690535.1 Cariama cristata
TTGTTTTGCATTCTATTTTGTTGCACCGTTCTAACACTTTCTTATAATCAGGCTATTTTATGCCCAGCATAACTTCATTATGTCTATGAAATCTTGCCTTTTTGAGCATCCAGTGGGTTGTCTAATCAGTCGCCAGTTTCCAAGAACATTTCCTCTCTTGAATTTATGGTCCCTGTCACTTAGAGCAACCAGGCACTAAATTGTGGGAAATTGGTCCTTTTAAAATTCCAAATATATAGACTGATTTGTGTGAAATGCAGTCACTAGTACCTAGTCAACTGCTGCTTTTAAGTCCATGATTAACTCTTTTCCATCTTCTGAGTGAGGTCAAGCATTTGGTAACACCCTGGTGGACATTGATTTTCTCTTCAGAGAAATTATTTCCAAGCAGTTACAGAACATCTAAGGAAAATTGGCTTCTAGCCAGTAACAGGACCAGCATGCATCACCTAAACTTAATTCACTCCGCAGAGGGGCTGGCTGGAAATTTTCCAAGAGAGGAGAAAAAAAAAAAAAAAAGGAAAGACTTTAAAAACCAACGAACAAAAAAAAAAAACCCAAACAACAACTTTTCAGGACTAAAGTGTGTTACTCTGAAGACTTAAGGGACACTGGATTCAGGAGAGGGCCCAAGTAAACCTTTGCCCAGCCTACTCCTAGGCTCTGGCTCTTGGGCAGCCAATCCTTACCTGCTTTCCTTCTTTTATTTTTTACAGGTTATTACATTTGAGGCTGCCTGTTGCGGAGCTAAGATTCTGAGTCTGAAAAATCCAGGATCAGCCTGAAGCTCTGTAGCTCTGGTGAGTGAGAATTCTTGCTTGACAGTGGACATGCTTTGCCCAGCCTACTCCTAGGCTCTGGCTCTTGGGCAGCACACTCCTCCTTACCTGCTTTCCTTATTTTTTACAGGTTATTACATTTGAGGCTGCCTGTTGCGGAGCTAAGATTCTGAGTCTGGAAAATCCAGGATCAGCCTGAAGCTCTGTAGCTCTGGTGAGCGAGAATTCTTGCTTGACAGTGGACATGCTGCAAATTCTTCTCAAATGAAGTCACCCAGGACTTGAGAAGAAAGATTTTAGGACCTCCTCCTGCTGGCCACTGAAAATGACATTCACGGAGATAAACCAGACAAGCCCACCAGTTTAAAAGAGCAATTGCAGCACAAAGCAGGACAGCCAGAATATAAAACAACTCTCCTTTAGGGAAGACCCTCTGATGCTCTGATGTTTCCAAAACAAAGTTTTCTTGGAACTTCTGGCTAATTTCTACCAGAAATTAGAAAAATCCTGGCATCCATCCAGTTCAGACTAAAAACATCTGAGCAAAATTTTAATAAACTAGAAAACCGGCTTTACATTTCTAGACATAACTGTAAGATCTGAGATGCTTTAGTGTTGTTTTTTTTTCCCCTAAGCATGGACGGTAGATATTTCAGAATAAAATTTTCCTGTTTTCTAGTGACATGTTTTGGGTGCCCATCCTTAAGTAGCAAAACCTGGGACATATGTTTTAAATCCCCATAGCTGATCAATCTCAGTTTTCCTACAAAGCAAAACTCCTGAGTTCTCAGATTGGCTTGCAGCCTCAAAGTCTGGAAGCTCTGCTGTTTGTTGTTCAGTCACGAGGCAGATTTTAAGGCTAGGTAAAATGTAATCCATGAAAAATCTTTTTCGATTACATGGATGTAGATACCTTGTGATCACCTTTTGGGTCTCAATTTTCTGCTTCATAACCTGATTACCTGCCAGACTGACATGGTGAGGCATCATTGATAAAAAAGAATGGAATTCATTAAGGGTTTAAAGCTCCTTTCCTGTATAGGCTAGGAATAACCTAGACATTTCTGACTGGGAAAGATGACCATCTATTTCATGCAAGATGTAAAGAACATTTGAGTTGTATTAAACATGAATATTTAATTTAGATGTGCTCGCAGGTGATTGCTGAAATAATCATATACATGCTTATTACTTAGAGAAACTTAGTGCAAAACCAGTTATGTATAATTTCAAGATGGTAGGCACATTTTTCCCGAGTCATCTGCTTTGACAAATTAATTCTTACATTCGTATATCTATAGCTGGATAGTGAACAGAGATTTAAGTGTTTGCTGAGATAAATTGACATGTGAATCTGAGTCTTTACATATGCAATTCATTTTCAAGGGAGAATTATTCAGGGGAAAAAAAAAAAACTGACCTCACTGAAGACTGACTGAAAAATATACTTTAGGCAATGATTTTAGTTCCTTGGGAATACATAAATGATACCATAATGTTCAGATATTATTGTTCAGATGGCCTGGAATTACTGATCCAGCGTGTAAGGCTTTACAATAAAGAGAAGAGTTATTGTCTGTCTGACCTAGAAGCAGAAGCTCCTTTATACTGAATAGACTTTAAAAGTTGTCTTTCACCAAGTTACACAAACACAGATGATTTGGCTTCTGGTTAGTGAATGACAGCCAAAGAATACTGTACTAAGGGACTTCAGCGTGGGGTGGAGTTAAAATATACAGAATACTGCTTTTGCACCGTAGCGGAGCTAGCTCTGCATGGGAAGATGGCCCCGGCGGAGTCTGCGGGAAGAGATAAGGTTTACCGGTATTGAGATTCTGTGAAAGGTGTTACCATTTCGCATGAGTTTTATGGCTGCTTTCACACCTTTTGATCCATACTTCTTAAAAATACGATGGAAACGTGTCAACAATTTCAATAACATTTTGCTTTCTGAATGTCTTAAGGGAAACCTTTTTTATTCAAAACTAAGCACAACATATGTGGTCAATATTGACCACTGCACATTCATTTTCTATTTAAGTTCATAATAATGTGTCACATTTCTAGTACTCTACATTGCAATACCTAACTGTGGACAGAATTTTTTTAAGACTACTTATGAGGAAGCTTTAGAAACTAAACTAAAAAAAAAAAAAAAATTGTCAGGTTAAATGAGCAAATATATTTCTGTGAAAAACAAAGCACAAAAGTCCCTAATTCCTCAGTGAAAATAATTTGCATTTTGCAAAAGAAAAGATACTGAAAAAGCTTTTGTCCTCCCAAATATGCAGCTAACACCACTTCAAAAGCTGTATCAAGTGTCAGTACACCACATTAATAGGCTGTTTAAAGAGAGATATGGACAAGTTACACAGTTCTTTGTGGTCTTCCCTTGTAAAAAAAAAAAGTGTCTCTTCAAAATTTTTGAGACTGTCTGGCAGAAATGTATTTGAATTATTTATCTCTTTGTTCTGTCCTGCTATGAAGCCAAATATAATTTATTTAATGGCTCACAAGCCATTATTTGTCTAAGTTTTCTGTCATGGAAGTCATTTCATTTCTTGGGTGTTCTATGTTACAACTAATTTAATTTAACTGTGAGGTTCTTCAGTGATAACAAGAATAAAACCTGTTCACAGCTGTTAGTGATAGGCACTAAATGTAGGTCAGATCAGCAGCTGGGGTAGATTCCTGTAGCTTAATTGATATAAACGCAGCTACATTACTGAGCGGTCACTGCTGAGCATTTTCTGGTCCTTGAAGAATTGGACCTGACAGCACGGGGAAGGTGACCAAGGAGAGCTCATACCTAATGATCTTAAAATGGTTCTAGTTCTTCTACAGCTCATTAAGTTATTGCAAAACCATTTAGCAAACACTTGCAAATTTTAATGCTATGTATTGTTTTTCAAACAGGAGTGTGGAAAAAATTGCAAAACATTGAAAATACAGATGTTTAAAGACCAGACTTTTAAACTTGTGATGTTTCCCCCTTTGCCTTGGTACTAACTACAATAAAAACTAACAAGATTCATATTTCCCCTCTTCCCTTTGCCTTTTCAAAATGTCTCCATACTTTTAAGTACACAGTGGCAAAGTTTCAAAACATTTTTTTTTCTATTTCCCATAATTATCTTCCTAAGCTTGACAAAGTTTTGAAAAGTTAGAATAAAAGACAACATATACATGAAAGTCCCAGATGACATACTTTTTCTTTTTTGTTACTCCATAGCCAAATGAGGGAGAAAAGGGAAAACAAAATTAAAAACTGGAGATCTAGGGCTTTAAAAAAAAATAAAACAACACAAAAAAACCCCAAACGCCTTTCTGCACATTTTACTGTAGTTTCCCATTAAAAAAAAAAAAAAAAAAAAAAGAATTGAAAGTAGTATTTATCAAGGGAGAAGATATTTCTGAAAAAGCCTGTACTATTCCGTGAGAAAAATGCAGTTACTTTTTAAACTAGATCTAATTTACCCTGAAGTATTCCTTATCTATTCGTATCAGGAAAAGACTCCTGGGATGCTATGAAAACCAACCTCATCCACCAGCAGAACTGGAAATTATGACTACATCAGTGTCAAAACGCAACGCTAATCTGTGAAGAAGATACTGGTCAGTCAGGTAGTTGATCAGACTGAGCAGTTGATCTCCTCACCATTTGAATTTCAGTTCTCACTTACTTAAACCAATGAGAAGACTATAGAAAACCAATTAATGTTTCCTTAATTGTAGCAGAAAGCAATGTTTTCCTTCTAGTTGTGCATCTAGTTGTACATAAAATAATCCCTGTTTTAATTCTAAGGGCAGCATCTTTATGACGGCAGGCATGTGACCAAATATACTCTTACTGAATTTCAGGCTCCAGCCTCAGTTGCACTACTGGCAATTAAGAAAATACTCATGTTCTTGCTTGTAAGCTGAACGCGGTCCGTCTGCCAGGCATTTGAATTTCCAATGCTGAAAACCATTATGCCTTTTTTACAGAAATTCAATATAGAATTTCAGTTTGCGACCAGTCCACTCTGCAACCAAGTATTTACACTGGGTTTTGTTCAAAAGAGAGAGCGCAGAATTTTGACACTTAATCTGCTATGACACCACATGCAGATGTATCACCTGCGTACCGGTACGGATGCATTATTCTCTATTTGAACATTGCAAGTACCCGAGCGTGTACACACAAAAATTACATAAGTCCTACACCGAAGACGTAGTAACTTAGATAATTTTTCCTCTAAATCATTTCAAATTTGTCAAGATATTATTAGTGCTGTGTTGAGGAAGTAAGTCCTACACTGAAGACGTAGTAACTTAGGTAATTTTTCCTCTAAATCATTTCAAATTTCTCAAGATATTATTAGTGCTGTGTTGAGGAAAAAAAGCAACATTTCTACTCATCAACCAAGCAGGTAATAGAATTACCAAGAAAACAAAGAGGCCGTCCTATCTGTCTAGCCTAGGCCCAAATTGAAGCAATGCTAAACTAATTTTCTTTCTGTCCAGAATTCTGTTGTTATAAATGAGAAGTGTATTAAAAGAAGATAGCACTTGCTCTCATTTGTGCAGCAGATTTAAGTTCAAAACCAGTCATTGCTATAGGGCATAGAGCAAGCTCTGGAACTATTTATAGAAATAGAGAGAGGAAGAATAAGCTGTTATCCACCTCTTCTGCTCAAAGAAACCCCCACTGCTGCTGTTGTTTGAAATGATGACATAAATGCCAAACAACACGCTTGTCTTCCCTATAACAGATGTGGGGAAAATTGTGTTTTCCAAATTCATGAGTGTGAGCTACAAAGGAGACCTGGCTCTCCAAGCAGACAGTTGTAAAGAAGACTGAAGCTTTTGTCTGTGGCAGTGCTTAACTCATCTCTGCAAAGGAAAACAATAACATTTTCTACACAGAAATGTTGAGATCTTTGCAGACCATTTCTAAGGATGGCAGCCAAACCCGGTGATAGAGATAGCGCTGTATTTTCCAACGGAATGTTTTTTCTAAACAAAAATGCCGGTTCCTTGAAAATTAACTGCTTCCCAGGAATATGTCAATTCCAACAATATTCCTGTGAAAACCAGACTGGTCTGATCATAAATATACCTGGTTTCCCCCTAGCTTGCCAGATGAATTCCTCTGCAATTCCTCTGTCAAATTGCTCGAGACTCGGAAGTCTGAAACCCAGCTTCCAGCTTTGGGGCTCTAGAACTGCTCAACAAATGGACTCTCTAATATCACGGGTACTCAGAAGGACCAGTGTTCAAACCCTTCCTGTACTGCTGCTGTTTTCCAAACATTGTGGGCAACTTGTAAAAGCAGTTGAAACAAATGCTATGATTTCTTCAAAAGAAAATTTTGGGCCTCCTACTCCACCTGAAATTTCACCACCTCATTCCACAGTTCTGCTTTAGAAGGATTTTGTCTGCATGGGTGTATAATTTTTAGTTTTCCAGGAAAATGTGATTCTGGTTCTGAACCAACCTAGAATCCTAGACAACTCTCAAAATGATGGGGAATGCCTGAAATATGTGTCTGTACAGTGAAAAATCCCAAATTCATACCTAAAATCTAACTATCATAGAAATCCTTGGGCCTGGAAGACTTCAGCTGCAGGATCTCAGCACACTAAAGCCCTCAGAGAGATATAAAAGTTGCCTCCAAAATTTGTTCATGCTTCAGTGCATTATAAATGCCTCTTGTTACTCAAAATAACAATATAACGGAGGGTTTTTGCCATAAATCCAGATTGAAGCTGCAATAAAAAGTCAATGTTTGCATAATACTCTGTCAATTCTTGATAAGCGCATTACTCAGGGATTCTTGACAATGTGTAGGAACACTGAAATATGAGATTAATTCAATGCACATTTTATTTTTAATCACTGTCCAACTATAAAGTTATTTTATATATGCAATATACCATGGCTGTTTTCTGTATAGATGATCCTGTCCCTTTTGCTTCAGGAAAAGTTACATAGTGCACTCTGTAGGATACAAATTGAATGTGCAGCAAGACAAAAATAAAAGGATCAATATTATCATTTCCCACAGATTTATGAGGATTTAAAAGTAATAGTTCTTTCAAAACTGGATCAGACTTTAATAGCTTAGAGCTAAATGCCTGCATGTTATCTGAAACCTTGCTGTTTGGGAATATTGATCCAATATAATTTTTGTATGTGTTTTTATGAATAATGTATAAATGCCTTGAGCAGCAGCTAGATGCTTCTGATCAAGAAAAGTAAGACTGTGAAATACATTTAAAATGGATTGGATGCTGAAGTTACAAGGTTAGCTCCAAGTCTGATCTAAGCTTGGGAATACACCAGTACAAAAAATTGTCACAAAGAGTATTTGTTTAGATGCTATACTGTTAAAAATGTGGTAGCAAAGAGTCTAAAGATATTAAGATGAGAATAAGGGGGTTTGAATCCTGTTGCCTCTCTGCTTAGAGAGGTAAGGACAAAACATTCAGATGCTAGTCCTGAGAGAAAATTGCAGTGATGTAGTGATGAGAACTGCATCGGTAGTGATAACAGCAATACCCGCCTTCAATGACCACACTTCATAGGATTAAATATTTCAATAAACCCCAAAAGACTCATAGCATTTTAAGCACTCCTGCACTTGATCAAAACATAGAAGGACTAATTTACTAAACATTGGAAGTCAGAATGCCTGCTCTGGCCTAGATGCTTTGAGTATATCTGCACTGCACAATGCACTGTTATGGGAGACTGAGCTGTTTTGGTACCAGAAGCGTATGTTTTTCATGTAGTTACCCCTGACCACCTGCCCCACCCACATGATTAGACTGTTGCACTATGCTGTAGGGCCAAATGCTTACTGTCCAACTGACTGCTGTAGTATTTGTTCCAGTTTCAGACCAAATGACTGGTGAAATTAAGGTCACTAACTTAACAACTATGAAATTTTCCTACTCATCTGATGCAAAAAAAAAAAAGAACTAGGCAAGAAAAGACAACTGCTGACCTGGAAACCACTATTCAGCTGCCCCCTGTGCCTGCAGTTGTTGAAATGCTGTAGTAGCTTTGAGCTGTATTTACACTGGAGTAGTGGAGTATCACACGTCCGTCTCTCACGGCCACCCAATAAGTTTCTACTACTTTTCACCTGGACTCCACTCTAAGGGGAAATACAGAGGTATCGTGCTAAGAAAATGCAGATGCTAACGAGAAGACAATATGTGCTGGTGTCCTAAATATACAGAAATGGTCAACACAACCTGCTGCAATTTCTTTTTTTCTAACCTGCCCAAACTTAATATGCCAGCATGTCTTAGAATGTGCTATGCCCTTTCATGACCTGACTTCATGTCCCAGTGCGGCAGCACGCAACCAAAAGACACATCCACATGGCATGCAATGTGTGCCATGACTGCCAGAGGCCAGAACCTTGCCCAGCAGGTTCCCAGTCCTAGGGTCATGCCTGCACCTGTAGGTTTCCTTCTAGGAGAATTTCTAAGTGACAAAATGAGAAGACATCAGCAAAGCTGGCACAGGCAAGCTTGAGCTGCTTGAATTACTTGAACAATGCTAGCGCAAGTCTAAAACTGAAAGCCACATACAGGCCACATAGGGCAAGGGATATAAACCAGCAGTGGGGTACAGCTCAAATTTTCCAAGAAGTCCTGTGGTAGAGATGCAGCTTCTCATCACCCATGATCCTTTGTGCTGGGGCTAGAGGTCCACATGCCAACATCAGAGCCTGAAAGCCAGGGCTCTCTGGGTATTTCACCACTGAACTAGAAGATACATTTTTCCATGGGTGGAAAGCCACCTTCCTGCTACCCCACGCCTCAGAAACGAGTCACAAGAAAGCTGATGGCCAAAAGCAACACAGCCCATGAGGCTGGATCCCGTGCTATTAAAACGGGGCTTTCAGGGACTCCCTGGCCTCTCCCACAGCATTGCCAATCACTGCAGGGTTCAGCAGGCCCTGAAGACAAACACTTCAAACACATCCTTGAGCTCTTGCTGTCCTGATCAGCCTACTGAAGGCAAGCAACACTCAGTTCTGGTCCAGCTGAGGTGCACGCAAGGATCTCCAGTGCTGCTGTGGGGCTGCAGGATCAAGGGAAGGAAAGGATATATTCCTTACTTATCATCCGAAAGGATACCGATTTTCACTAATTATTCTTGGCCCTTACAAGGGAAGATACTTCAACAAGAAAACTGTTCTGCACATAACTCTTCCATTTGAGGAATATCTTGCTATGAATGGCCTCCTCATACACTAATCACTTGGAAGCTACATTTACTGAGGTTTCAAATTTGACCTTACTATTACTTTGGGTGTTTTGGGATGGGTTTTAAAGAAAAAGAAAAAAAAAAAAACAGAAGAAAATCATTATTACACCCTTTGCCAGTTGAAGTGGGTTTTAGACAACCAAATTCCAAATCAAACTCAAAACCTGTATCTACAAAAAAAAAAAAAAATAATCAGGCTGTGTATGTACGAATGCAACTTGAATTATGAAACATGGTATTTCAGATCCCAAATTACTGGGTTTTAATTGCAAACAACACAAGACTCACGCATGACAGGTTTCAGCCCAAAAGGAACTATTAAAGACTAGTATTTAAAAGCATACCAGCAAAATAATGTGTAATGGAAATTCTGACAGGACTTCAGCTAGCCAACGAACTTTTTCTACATACTCTCACAGCTACACCCATTGGCCAGAATCACTATTGGCCACACTCTGATTGCCAAAGTGATTATGCACTGGTGGAAGAATATGCCAATAATAACAACTTGAGTAAGGCTAGAAACCATTAGTATGCCCTATTTGATGCTGAATGCACGAATACCATTAAAAGACCAATCAACTTAAGAAACAGTAAATGCTCATCTTTTAAAGGTGCAATATCGCACACATCCAACTGAACTTTAAATTTAGCTTTCGTTTCAGCAAGTTTTCCACCAAGGAGACTAAAGTTTGATGAGGTTAAGTTTTGTGAATGTGTGTAGATAGCCACATATGCCTGCCACATTTGTTTGCTTCTCCCCATGAGCTTTATCTTTTTCTACTGCAGAGACATCTTTTCCTGTGATTTATTGCTTGTGTTCTGTTCCAGAAAAACACGTGTCTCCCAGGACACTTGGTTTCTAGACTGTAAACCTCGGAACATCATATTCTATCAAATATAGACATAACGCTAAGAATTCTGAATGTAACAGCAGGGAAGCTTACCAGGTATTTCTCATTAGCAGCTTTAGCAAAGTGGGGAAGGGAAATACGGTTTCTGTTTAAAATTTACTCTTATCTTATGTCAGCACTTTCTAATATGACTTCCCTCTACTATATATTTGCCCCGGTATTATTGGTAGAGAAAGGAGTGCATTTGGGCTGTTTTGATTTCTATGTATTATTATATAATTTGCTGCATATTTTCAACTGAGGAAGCCATACAAAATGAACAGTCTTTCCGCTTAAGACATAAAATTACATGGTTTATAATTTTTTTTTTTTTTTTCATTTACAGGGAAACAACTGGAGTGAAACATAGGCTGGCAGTTCACTGACCGGCTCATGTATTGACTGCATGTTTCACAACACAGAAGATTGATAAGGGATTATTTTTAGACCCTCAGACAGGAGGTGTAGTAATGGAGGGGTCGTGTTTCAACACTACTCTTGTGTACATCCCTCCAGAGAGATGTCCAGCCATCACCTGTAATGCTTGCTCAGCTTCCACGAACACAGCAGTGCCTTATCCACAACAGCTGCTGCAGAGAAAGCCCAGAGGCAGAGAAGGGATGTCTACTTCTACCTTTTGCAAATCTCCCTGTGAACTATTTACCAGCACTGGTGTCCAGGTGGGACTACAAATTTTAAAAGCCACTTGTGGTCAAATCTACCAAGGATGGTCTGCAACGACAGGCTGAGTGTCACTTAGATTTAGGGGCTTTAAAGACGCCGAGTCTCAGGCTCATATTATGAACCATGACTATTTGCACAAGTGCTCCTAATAAAACTCCACCTCCAAATTCCCAATAGCAGCTAATAAATTAGTAACATAACATTTACATTATTTTGGGGCTTTTCTATGGAACGTTGGTCCTATAAACACACTTGTAAGCCATTCTCACAGGGGTAAACATGAGAAAGAAAACAGGCACAAGTAATTATGGAGAAACATCTGAAAAAAACCTGCCAAATGCTATCACAGCCCCGCGTGCCTGTGTGTGGGTGAAGGTAACAGCAAGTGAGGCGCTGCTGAAGCCATTTTGTTTCAGTTAGAAAAGAACACACAGTTACTGGCTGAAAAGCTGTACAGATGGGATTCCATAATGGGAAAACCTGCACTGGCATAATATTCAGGGACCAGAGCGCAATGACTTCTTCAGGGAAGGGGAAAAAAAATAAAATAAAAAATAGTAGTTCTAAAAAGGAGGTTCAATGCAACATTATTTAGATGTGTTTTTAATTAAAGGAGAGAAAATTGTTGCACATCCACCTATTCTTCTAATCATGCAATACATCATTAAAGAAATAAGATGTAAAGATGCACTGAGGATTTTATTAGGTTCTGTTCCTTTTGGTTTTCATTGTGTCTTCAAGTAAAATATGATATCAATCATACAGTAAACTTTTCTCTCAGAAGTGCTAGTAAATGTGCTAGGGTTAGGAAACGCATATCAGACACTCTGGTATTTCTACAGAAATAATAACATACTGAAGTAGTACCACAGAGCATTAGAAGGGATAAACTAATAGTTTAAGCAAGCTTCTGAATGTTTTTTGAGTTTGGGTCTCTTTTCCTCACCTAATCTGTGTCAATAGTATTAACTAAAAACAGATCCACAAATATTTACCATGTAAAGCAGAAACACATGCAAGACGCTTCAGAAAGCTCCGTTCAGCAATCCAATATTTGTTTTATTCAGTTCAACACCGATACACTGGGATCGGTGCCAAGGTTATGAATGTTGTTGAATGAATCCCAAAGTGTCCTTTTCCGCTATGTTTTGAATCCCCATTAGTATAGTTCACTGCAACAATAAACCTCACCCGTTTCTCACCCATCTTTCTCCCTGTGGAGCAATCCACACTTTACTTAAGAACTTGCATCTACCCAGAAACACACCGATAATACATTCCCAGCAGAAGGCTGTTGTACCATATCAGGGAAAAAATAATTAACACAAGTCATTTCAGATGGAAACAAGATTGCAAACATGTGTAGCCGATAGCATATACGTTTCGAAACACCAGGAAACCCATCACGTCACTAGGTCTGTTACTAAGAGGAGAATTTGATGCAATGACTATAATGCTAGAAAACCCAAGGCTGACGTGGTTTCCCAAGTTTCAGAAAATATACGTGAAACCGATTTCTTTAGTAGAACTGGGTGGTTCTAGTAAATGATTTTACAGGCAGACTTCATCAGCACACAGAGGCAAATCCTGCCTCTTTCACAGAGAAATAGTAAATGTAGTAGAACTAGTAGAGCCCATCTTTGCTAGCTGAGGCTGTGTATATCACATTATCTGTCCTACGCGCTGCTGGCCAAGGTAGGATCTATTTTAGCCACTGTGTACACAAGAACTGATGAGCTGCCAAGTAGCCTGTGGGCAAGGATTGTCCTCTCCTAGGTCTAGTCATCCAGAAGTCCTAATGCTTCTTGAATGTTACAAGTCCTGCAATAGCAAAATAAGTTTGTGCTTATTCTGCTCAAAATTTCTGCTCAAATATGTTTATTTGCGTACTACAGATAAGAATGTTTCATCCACTCCAGTACGTTTCTGTGTTATCACCACTTGTATTACTACATGATAAGTCAAAATACTTGACCTGTTGGTATGAAAACTAACTGTCATAGAACAAACACCCTGCAAAATCTGCTTTCTTTATAATGAAGAGAAACTCCACCCTCACCCATTCCCAACTTGCATTTACAATTTTTTGGTTCTTTCCTTTGAGAACATAGGAGCTCCGGTACTCTCATGCCCCTTGTGAGTTCATCATCCAATTACCTATCATCACTCAGCAGTGATTCACACCCCGAAGTTAGATTTAGTAGTTTGAAAACTCATTTCCAGCAAAGTTCAAATGAAACGGGTCAAAGGGACACATCACTGGTAACGCTGAGAGCACAGATGTTTAACAGAGACAAGTTTAAATTTCATTCTGGCGATAGTTTAGCCTTTGAACTCACAAAGAGCGTAGCCAGTTTAGCAATAGAGTATCCACGACAAATTCATTTTCATCAGTTTGTTTGAATCAGTAATATTTAAACCAAGAGCAGCGTTACTTTAAAACGGCAAGAAATTACTTCATAAAAGTAATGTAGAAAATTAGTATTTTAGTCTCTGTGGAATATTCTACTGAATAAATCAGGTAGGGATGGAAGAATGCAGTGATTTCTATCTTCAAAATGTTTGGTATTAATACCCTTCCATACCACTGTGTTAGTACAAGAATTAAGTACCTGCTTATGTTCCTCAGATGAAGAAATCAGGCAGAAACAAGTTTCTGTCAAGAGACTGATACGAAGTTGAAAATTAGAGTGCAGAACAAAATATAAATATTAGTCACACTGAATATTTCTACTGTGATAGTATTGTAAGTCCAAAGTGTTGAAGACACCTCTATAAAACTATAGAAATTACACTACCCTAACACAACCTTCTACATCCTACCAGATCCTAACACTGTAAACACGTTATAATGCCTACCATCTTCTCATCTGATCCTTAATCTGTGGCTAAGGAACAGGGCTGGGGTTCGAGAGACCTACATCTTATGCCAGAGGATCACCCACAGTTCTTCAGTGGTTACACCAGGTCTCCTCGGACATGATTCCCACCCATCAATTGCAGTCCTCGCTGAAATACCGCAGAGCTAAACCAATTATTGTTTGTGAAGCATATGAAGTGCCTATGCAGAAGTGTGATTATGAGTAAAAGATGCAGCTTCAAGGATTGAGACCGGTTAATGAAACAAGAGAGGCCAAAAATGAGGGGAGAAAAGTCGTCTTTCCAGAGGAGCGTTTAGTCCACTATAACAGGCTTTACAAATATTGACCCTTTCAGTAAGCTCAAATAAAAAGCAAGGGATCCTTTTACACTTTTAAAAGTTCAAGTTACTATAAATTATTCTGCATGTTTAAAAGGTCTGGTTTGCATAACACAGTAAGTCTGCCATTACCTTTCTTTCTAGAATTAAAAACATATTACAATGTAATTTACATGAGAACAAAAAGAATACAGTTTTGTTTGAAAGGACTCATTTCACACAAAATGACAAAGAATTTTCTTACGTATTGTGGGAAAAGTAGAGGACTTACAGCTTGCTATAGAGAAATTATTCTTGAATGGTTTTAATTTTGTTTTTAAACTCCATTACATGAAAAATTACTATGGTTTCCAATCGAAATTGCACATGTGTAAGAATGTAAAATCAGCCTCTCAGCCTACTCCTTTTTTTTCTTTTTTTTTCTTTTTTTTTTTTTAAATATAGTTCTTTTCTGAGGGCATAGAAAGGAAAATATTGAGTGTATTTACTCAGACTTGGGTGATCATTCTTTCTATTTTGTCATGAACATACAGAAAAACATATTAGCGTGATTCACTTTCCAAAAAATTTTGGGAGATGATGAAGGGCAGGATAAAACTTCTTTATCTAGCAACATCACCTGTGACCTGTGGAAAGGGTACAGTGTTCATCATTAAGTCAAGTTTGAATTAAAGCATAGTTAGAATAGTAATTTGGAAGGTAAGACACGTTCTTGGAAAATAGAAATCAAATTCTAAATCACTGAATAGCGGAGGAATACTAATAGGAGAAACAGCAGTGTTGTGTTACTCTAAAATGTGGAAATTGGAACGCTTTCCTCACATGCTTGTATTCAGATATCTACTCTGGCCTCTATACTGCCTAACAAGTTACAGGAGATAAACGTATCTTATGTTTCACCTTGTGATTGGCACCTAAGTTCCTTTGTGATTTCAGGCAAAAATAATCAAAACATCTGCTTGACAAAACCAACGTAGTTTCAATAATTCCTCTTTGGCTTTGATTGTGCTCCAAAACTTTCCTCCAATAACTCAAAAATGTTTTCTAAGACCCTGGAAGAGCATTATTTAGCTTAGAGGATGGGAGGAAGGGGAGGGGGAAAAGGCAAGTTTGGCAAGTAAGATTTGGTCAGTTGCTGGATAGGTTATGCTGTGAATATATTTATATAGCCAGCAGCAAATAAGCTAATTGATGATTTATGTGGTCCCAGAATAAAGTGACCAAGCACAAAACTAGATCCTGATTCTTCATATGATATCTCAGTCTTCGGATTTTTGTGATAGAGTGCAGTGGGGTTCCAGGAAGAAATCCCGCAGTCTGGACAGAAGGGCGTTAGATTCGGTGCTTCTGAAGATGCAGGCTTTTTGCTTTCACATGTAGCTTTTCGACTACTGTAGCTTATTTCTACAGCAGAATTTTTAGTAGAATTACAGTAGATTATTACTACTGTAGATTATTTCATTCTGCTATTAATTGCAGTAAACATAATATTCCTTTTCAGTTTTTGCATTGAAATGGCATCAGGTTTGCTGCAACTATTACAAATTCTGTGTTGGCAAGAAGAGGTGGAAGTTAGATATTTTCCTGAGTTTCACCCTTTTTGCAGGTTAACTATGCAAGATGAAAGACAGAGGCCTCATGGTAGTAGTTAATTTCTGATTAGTACTAATTTAACACGTATCTTATTTCACAGGATGTTAATGTAAACCTGAGGGTGCAATTATACCCTTTAAAATATTTTTCTTAAAACTAGATACTATTTAAACAAAGGAATATTAAACATCAAAATTAGATTAAATGGAACTGTTAAAGAGTATTAAGAAAAAATACCAGAAAGCCAACATAGTTCTGATCCAGGCAAAATTAAGTTCTATGGCCACCAACCAATAAAAACTTCTTGGATTGTGTATTTTTATGAGTATTCTGTATTCAGAAGAATAACTCTGCTTCTTCTCTGCAGCCCAGATACTAATTGCAGCACATTACCACTTTTCTCAAGCACTACGATGCCTTCAATACGAACATCAAACTCTTGGAAGTTTCACATTTCATTGTCGCTTTGTAGTGTGGTTTCAAATCCCATTGCAGGGAAGGCAAAATTATAAATATTAAACTGGAGCAATAAAATATTTTCATATCTTCCATTACAGTCCTGAGAGGCAATGAAAGCGCTAAACTTTACTGGTGTCAAGGAAAATTTACACCATACAGCACCTTGCAAGATCTGCTCCCTGTTTTCTGTACACATGGCAGTTAACTATGCCATACCTAGTAGGCAACAGAAATTAGCTAAACATATCAAAATATCATTAAATTTACATAATGATAAACAAGAAGAAAAACAGTGAAACCAACAACTCTGAAAAAATACTTGCAGTCATGTGAATAAATTATCTACTCATTGACCTAGTTAAAATCTAGTCAGGGAAATTCACTCATATCCAAAGGGAAAAATACAAAAATCAGGACTTTGGAAACATACTCAGAACATTTTTCGGTTCCATGACATGTTTCATCTTGTGATTCCTTATTAACATTATTCCTACATGTGAATACTATCGTTCCTTTTTATATGGTAAAAACAGATAGCAGGCACACTAAGAACAGTAAATACAGCCGCAAGTATCCAGGCTGTGACTGAACTCTTTCAAGCAGGAATAAAGAAAGTATTGTTTTCTCACTTAAAATGTGCTAGGGACCCACTCTTTGAAGTTACTACCGCTACCTCAGTGGATTGTTTCCCCCTTTTCTGAGGAATTAGGAGCTGCGATGTACAGATTCCTACAGAGCTGTCACAGAAAACTGGGAAAAAAGAACGTAAAGCCATTACCTTTTCTTTTTCAAAGCAGAAAAAAGATCTTCTAGTTCTTCCAAAAAAAGAAGCAGATTTGGCTGAGGATGATGCAAGAACATATTACAGAGGCTAGACGAGTGACAGTGATTTTTACACCACGTCTTAATCAGAGAACTATGCTTTCTTCACGAAGATATTTTACTTCCTCAGAAAAATAAAATCAGAATAAAGCCCATAGACCCAGAAAACTTTTGAGCATAATGGGATTCTATCAGTTCGGAAGGATTAAAGTGTGATTACTTCTGTGAGTAACTTGTAGGGGAATGATCACTCTAACATGGTGAACAGCAAAGTAGGCAGAAAGAAGGAACGAACCTAATACGTCTAACCTAACAAATAAAAAAACCCATACAATAAGAAACAGACAATAAGAATGATTGTATCTATTGGACAATAACTCTAGGTCATTTCAGTCAACATATATTAGCTAAAAGTTTGACAAGTGTGAATAATATGTGGTAAAACTACACTGAAAAAAATGAACTTTTTTACTGTAAACTGCGTTTCTTTCTCTTTTGTTGAGCTTTTATAACTTTGCCTCTCCCCAAAAGATTGAACTGAGTGCTATATTTCTGATTTCTGCAAATAAAATCAATGAGTTAAGAAGAATGATTTTAAATATAAACATGTGGATATAAATTGTAATAACACTGGCACTTCTACAGAATAGCATCACTAGTTGAAAGCACTGATCAAAATGTAACTTGATTTTTCAGGTGCAATGACTAAAGAGACAACGTGTTTAAAATGAGCCACAGTTTGGAAATCTGTAGCTTGAATCAAAAAATAATATAAGTCTGGGATCATTTAGAACTCCACTGTTGAAACATCTTTTGTAGGTAAGAAACAGAGAGGGAAGTTTGAGAAGAATACCAAAAGTGTTAGAGGACAGTTTGTTTAAGTTTAATTTATCATAAAACAGACTCAAATTCAAATGTCAAGGTAATAGATTCAAAAGAAAGTGGGTTGATTAGATAAACAGATCAGTAAATCATTTAGAATGAGATGAAATCTTTTCAATTTACGTTACTAAGAGAGTTAGTTATCTTGGCAAAAGGCTGACAGAAGTTTCTATAACAGCAATATAGATAAGCTGACATAGCTCCAGTTTCAAGAGAAAAAATAAGAGCAAGTCTTGAATGCGTTCAATTGAAGGCAAAATTATTACTAAACGGCATCAGAACTTCACACCGAGGCCATAAAATGAGAAGAAATGTCATTATCCAGAGCAGACCTATTCTGGCATGCCGTTCGCTCTCTGACAACAGGACTCATTCTACCTAGTTAAAGCCCAAGCACTCAGAGCTGAGTAGGAGCTAAGGACATTGGAGATGAGAGCTTCAATATCACTTGAGGATTTATTTTTAATTTTCAGTTATCCAGCTGCTCCTGAAATCCACGGGTCTTTGCCAGAAGCCCAGGTTACTAACGCAACAAGGAGTCAGAGATCTGACAATGCCATGGGGCAATGCTCTGGCTTAAACTACTGTCTTCAAACTTGACACAAAGGAAAACAGCGTGTTTTAAATCCCATCACTCCTTCAGATTGGAAGAAGGTGTAAAAGAATTACCCCACAAGAAACCTCCTTGCGATAGTATTTGTGGCGGAAAGTAGTAATTGCCATAAGTCAAGGGCTGAGCAAATGATGGATTTATATTAATTCAGGCCCTGAACTGAAGAATACTATGTGGGAAATACGGTTAGGCTGAAACCAAGCCAGTATTTTTTTAAGTTCATTTTTTAAAAATTTTCAAAAACAATTTGTCTTCCATGAATTCAATATTATGTATAGACTTTAAATCCGATTTTTATTTCCTATCATTTGTGTTCATCTTAAAAGAAAAATGTAATTTCAGAACAAATATTTGAAAGAGTCTGAACCAAGAAAGGCAGAATAAAACACAAAGGTTTTACTGAAAATGCGTATTTTTGAAGGATAGTGTTTTAATATCCTTATACATTACCCATGCTCTTCAACCAAGGGCTCATCGAACTAAATTCACATATATTCTTGAATCTTCCAAGACCTCCACTCTTTTGCACAAGTGTTTCAGATACATCACAGCAATCCAAACAGCACTAAACAGGGAAATTTAGGCAACTAAACTGAGCCCACGGAGTCCTGTAGGCACGAAATAAGCATTTCAACAGCCAGTCAGCTGAAAACCTTCCTGGATACTACAGCTAGAAAATAGAGACGCATAAAGAAGGAATTTAGCTAGAAATTGAGAAAGATTTTACTGGAAACCCCAGCCCAATCTGTCAGTTTAAGACTGGCAGCTGTCTAGTAGAGACGGGGTGGGTGGAAATCATAACTTCACTGAGGTCAACAGTAAAACTCTTTTGGCTTTAATGAGGCCAGAATGATACCTACATCCTTCAGCACAGACTTCACTACACATGCTTTCATATGACACGATCATTTCAATAGAACAGCACTTCAGAGTCATTTTTCACAACAATGTATGGCAGAATACAAACTATAAATTAACGTAATCCAAGCCTTCACTGCCTGCAGTAAATGACTCAAGTTTTTCCCAAAGCAGAGTTTTTATCCTGAAAACAAACATTAACTTCTGACCTTTACAATTAATCAGCCTTTAAAACTCTGGTAGTACAAGGCGTCCTTAAGAAAATACATTTCTTTCATCTCTGTGTGGTGGTGCTACATAGCTTTTCCTGAACAAATTGGCAACTTCTGACTCACTCATATTTATGAGAAAGACTCTGAGTAGGCAACTTCTAGCACTGGTTCTCAGCATTATATTTCCTTCTCTACTGAAAATAAGGAAGTATATTACGTAAGAAAACAACAAAAGATGAATAACTTATTGCCCTTCTGGGTAGTCTGGGATATTTACAAATCGACATCCTTGCTGACGCAGTAAAAATACAAACTAGTAATCTTGAGAGAATTACTGTCCCCAGGGCAGCACTGCTTTTAATTTGATTATTGTTATTTATCTAGTCATGGGAGAATTGCAAACTGGAAGAACTCACTTCAGTTAATCCATCTCCCATCCATACGGGAGCAGATAACATGTACAGCGAGACTTCTGAAACATTTGCTTCACTCTTTGGAGGCTTGTCGACTGTTGTGTGTGCAACGGTGCCACCAAAAAATTCAGACGTCATTTTGTTTCCTGCGACTCCTTCCGTTTATTAGGAGGAATATTCCCCCTGTTTCTGTGCTGGAGGAGCACTTTAATTCCCAGCCAGAGAAGAGCTCTAGGTGATGCTCAGCATCTCCTCTGGCTGCAGGGTCCTCACAGCAGAGGGTTTCCTCCTTCTGCCAGAGTTGCCATGTCGCAATAGCGCAAAGTATTTTGCAAACAGACGGCTTCAGGAAGTGCGTAACCATGGCAGAATCTGAGATTTTATTTCAAACAAAACAAAGCAAAAATAACCACATGCCCAACCCTTGCCAATCCTAGACTTCATAGTTAAAGAGAAAAATCTAGAAGCCATGAAACCTGACAAAAACCAGGAGACAATAAAGAGGCTGGAATATTTCCATAGCAAACCTCTTCTGATCTTTAAGGAAATCGGATCGTACTGGAAGGGCTGTGACACATTGGGTTTACCTGCTTGGGTTAACAATGCATTCTTCTTCGATATTAAGCAGAACACTGTCACCAACCCTTCTGCATTAAAATCTTCAAAATGAAAAACCACCTTCCTTGTAAAGCGACAGAAAGACACAAGTGTCACTGATGGTTCAAAACCCTGTCTTTTTGGCCACTTCCACCACTATTCTTGAAGCATCTCTCTATAACTGCATTATAAGTCATAGTTATAATACATGTGTGAGATGAAAAGGTCGGTGTGAGTCATGCATATATTTTAAAGTGTTGTTAGAGTTTTACAGAAAAAAATGTACAAGTGTTTGCTTTATTGTACGTATTTTAGAAATCCTGCAAAGGGCAAAAAGCTGTCATAATGCTAGCAACAACAATTTCAGTTTTGTTCGTTTCAGTGATAACTGTTCTCATCTGAAGGACTGAATCTCCGGTGCGTGTTTGTTTTTATAGACTTTAGATTAGAATTTCATTTTTAAATTCACATCTGTGGATTACATAAAACACTCATTAACTTACTCCTTTACTAAAATAAAATTATAGAGGATCCTGGATAAAAGAACGCAGGCCCTTTCCATTTAGAATAGGCAGTACCCAATTATTTATGAGCAAAACCAAATGCAGAGCAAAATGTTTTCCCAAACAAATGAATTTCACTGACTGGTTCCATACCAATGAAATTGCAATGACCTTTTCTATTTCATAGGCAGTAATAACCTAGAACTACCTGAAATATGGAGAATTGCTTCTTATTCTTATCACATCACGGACACAATGCTAATGTTTTGTTGCTTGTGTTCCAAGCGCACACAAAGCAAATGCATAGCTTTTGCAACCAGCAGCACAGCTCACTCCTGTCCTACTGCCTCAGAAGCGACAACAACATTTTCCATGCAATTAGTAAGCACAATGACTTTACTAAACCTGAATTTGTTGTTATGAAGAAGTAGCAATAAGCCAAAACTTCAAATTCTGATAATGGTTTCAGTTTCCTTCAAAGGTAAAAGCATTCAGACCGCTAAGGATACAAAGGCTATTCACAAACTTGGCTTTAGAGGAAATATTTCCACCTTTAACGTTAGGAATTTATTCATATCTGAATAAGATCATTTGATGTTTCAGAGACACCTCTGACGACACCTGTATTTTTATAGAGTTACTATGCGTACTTCAAACAAAAGCTGATCCAGTCAATGAATAAAAAGAAAAAAAAAACCAACCCCCAAAACCCAAAACTGCTATTTATACCTTTACTCAATGAATAGGGGTCCCGTTTGACTATGCTCTGTTCAAAATCTTTACTCAGCAGATTTCTTGTTAGTAAAGGTACAATCTAAAAATAACAAATGGCACACTTGAGAAACTTTGTGCTCTCAAATTAATCCGTACTCCCAGTAATACCCACTAAGATATATTCAAAGATATTCTGTAACCCACTTTTTATTGATACATTCTAAAGGAAAATTTTTTTATATATATATTTCTCATGTTTATGCAGCTACATTACTTCTAATGAACAACTTACTGGAAAAAGTGAACGCTACCAGGGAGAGAAAAAAAAAAAAAAAAAAAACCACACAACAAAAACCTTATATCATTTTGACATGTTTTGACATGCCAGAGTAGAAATATCACTTCTGAGCTTTTCTTGTCCAAATAGATTGAATATTAATATCTAACAACATTAACATGTAGAACACACTGTTTGATATGAAATTTAGTGACAGTTTTTTCACCATCAAGAGAACAAAAATACACTAATAGAAAAAATATCAATATATTTGGCCTTTAATTTCCTTCCATTTACTTTAACTCCCTCTTTATAAAGTTGTTTCTATTCATCCTTCATACTAATAAGATTTGAATCTCATGTTTATTGTTCTGGAGTACACAGTGAATCCGCATAGTTCCTTATTTATAGCTTAGGCACAATCAGCACATGATCAAGGTGTCTTGCCCTGTAAAATGGTTTCTATATAGTACTTTTTTTTTCATAAGAGTAAATCCAAGTTATCCATAACTTTGCTTATCTTCAGAATGAATGAATGAATGAATACGAGAGAAGTCTTGGAAAGAATCAGATCATAAAATATTAAGAACTAATGAAATACATGTAGAACTAGTTTCATAGAAAGAGTTAGAAACAGCCATTATGAAACATCTGACAACTTCTAAATATTATATGTCATAGTGCTTCATTTTAGTATACCTACAATGTAAAATGGGTAGATTTGAGGGACAGATCTCGTTATACACACTATCAAGTCAAAAACATGTTGAGCAATCTTAACACAAAAATGTAAAGTGGAGAAGATTGACTTGTGAAATGATGACAATGAATAAATTGCCAAAATATGTAAAGTATAACAGATTGGTTTACTTAATGCACATGCAGTAGTTCCAAAGATGCTTGCAATAGTTTCTTTTATTCATTTACCATAACCTTTGAAAATATTACATTTTTCCATTCTGCCTTAACTTACAACACTTTATTATTGCTAAGAAATATCACAACTCACTCGTTTTCAGAGGATTAGGATGATGATGAAAACTCATTATGAACTTGATGATGAAAAGTTCTGTAATATTATAGAATAAACTATTACAGAATATTACCTCTTCTGCTGCGTCATTCTTCATGCAGCTATACCAAGCTTTCTTTCTTTATCTACCACCTAGCCATATCTACAAATACCCTTATATTTGACTATTCCCTTTACTTCTTAAGGTATTTCTTCAGTGTTGTTCTGCTTTTCTAGTGTTCAGAACAAAATGTATTCACATAGATATTATCACACCTAATTATACAGGAATGAATATCACCTCATTGTTGCGGCAAATAAATCCTGTCTTTCCTTAACACAGGTCAAAGTTCAGGTCTTACATGGATGCTAAGCTCTATGTTGTATCACAAATTTTTCTTTCACCAGCAATATTTTTCTTGATTTGCACTTTCCCAGATTATCTCCACCACTTCTATGCTACCAACAAATTGTTAAATTTCCTAGATCTCGTTGTATAACTCCCCAGTGCCCCAGGTTGTTTGCCAGTAAAAGCATCTAATTTTCTTATACTGCCCAGAACATTACTAATTTCACTGACTGCACAGTAATAAATAAACTTTCATCAACATTTCAGATTTATAGGTTGCGTCAGCTTGTAGATAGCGCCAACAAACATCAACCACATGAGATTTCTAGTTTGTGAATCATTTCTCTCTCTCTCTCTTGTTTCTGCTTTTTGTAATACTTGGAGAAGTATGCGATGGTGTCCTGTGTCATTAACGCATCGACAATCAGCAATGCAATTATAAGTCTTACTTTCAAATTAGCACAGCGAAAACATCTAGATTGTAAAATATGTGATCTTGCCGTCCACCTCACAGGCTCCCACTGCAACTGATTTCCCCTCCTAGAAATGGGGGGAAGCATGTGGGGCTGGGGGAAGGGGTTGGAAAAGTCAGTGCTAAATGAACAAATTGTTTCAAATAATACCAAAAAATTCATTAAAAAAACCCCACACAAACCCCAAAGCTTTTTTCCTGCTACCTGTCTGAATGCACTTTGAGTAAGCTGGAAGGAGCTAACTGGCTGGAGAGCAGCCACCAAGGGCCTAGGCCCCTGCGACGCCTATTCCCACCAACAAAAGTTTCTGAGGAGATGTTTCTTCCACTTTTCAGAGTCATTTTATGTTAGCAGAAACCCCTAGTAACCTCAAAAAGTTGTATTTAATCTGGATGAAGGCGTATTTTAACGTGGGGGTATTTTCTTTTTAGCTGCCAGCTAATTGTGTCTTGTTATGGAGATTTTTGCACAGTAAAGTTATTTCAATCGCTTAAGAAACCTCAAGATTTATTTATTAAAGGGTATCTATCTTTCATCTTCATTGAATTTCGCTCTGTTTCAGTATGATATTTGAGTGTCAACTTTCCTGTTGTATTTTTTGTTGAAATGCAGCTTGCCTCCTGGATTAGACAGCAGCTACTGATACGAGAGCACCGTCTCCTGCTTCATCAGCGGCACTTCACTGCTGAGGCAACACCGACGGGAGAGAGAAAGCCCTCAAGGAGCCCAGTCAAACAAACTCTGCAGCGACTATTACCTTGTTCCCCCGAGAAAGAGGGGGCTCAGAAGGGCTGTGACATCTCTGTCATGGAGAGGGACGATCCCCACGAAAGGGACACTGCTGTGCAGCCCTGGGGGCTGGGGTGCAGGGAGGGCCGACGGGACTGATGATTGCTAAAAAAGGGTCTGTCTGGCCCCTGAATCTCCTGCTACCTTTTCTTCAGTTTTCTGCATTGGCGCTTCCATATCAGAGCAGGTAAAATGATCTTAAAACTCTTTTCCCAGGGTTAGACTTTGATTGCCTAAAGAACCAAACTGGGCCTCTCTTTCTGTATAGGATAAATTTCCAAAAACCACTAATACCAGTTCAGTAAGCAGGAGAGGTAACTAAAACCCAAGTCTTGATCTTTTCCTTTACCTCTCCCCTCCCTTCCTTATTCCCCTCACTGAAAAAGAAAGAAAAAAAAAAAAAGACACTTCTGTTTCTACTTTCCAGATGTGAACAACTGGATTCAATTCTATGGAGAGCTTTAAAAAAATCATAACAAGTCAATGGGTCACGGTCTTCACAACATAAAGGAAAAAAAATGCTAAATCCTCGTTTCTGAGACCAAGCAACATGGCTGCAGCAGCTGCAAGGTCACAGAGATTGAATCAGAACCATGAAAAAGAAACCACAGCCACAAGAATGAAGAATGCCTCGTAATGTTTTTCCATCATAGCGACTGGAGAACTGCATTCCTTTCTGGAAGCAAAGCTGGCTCCATCGCTGTACCACCAAAATCATTTCCCTGGTTTGGAAATAAAAAACCTTTCCCACCTCTGTGAAAAGTTTTTGATATTTGAATCGAGATTATTGAGGAGATTCAACAGAGCAAATAATGCTATCTGAAACTTGTGAAGATTATTTATTGTGACAGTTATTTGTTTTGGGGGGAAAAAAAAAAAAGTGCCTTGGATGAGAGAACAACATAGACAACACTGGAGCTGTTACCCAGAAATATCAAAACCTGTTTTCCCTCACCAGCTTGGATGCTTTCTGCCAGTTCTGCCAAAGGTAGCAAGATGAAAAGAGACGAGTCGAGCCTACACACTC
>NW_009613323.1:90862-114203 GCF_000690535.1 Cariama cristata
AGGAAAAGTCTGATCTTTCTCCCCCCCACCTCTGTTCAAGAGGCTAAATAAAGCTAAGGCATGAGCAGCAGTCTTAAGGTCCAGAGCAAAGCTGGATGAACACTACAAAAAGCTTTGTGAAAAGGTATTTGAAGCAGAAGCATGAGCTCACTTAGCATTTATGACTTTGGCTTTCTGAGAACAGTCTTAATAATAAAATTGCTGATTTTGTCAGTACAGACACCTTTCAAAACACTAGATCTCTTTACATGACTAAGTAAAAATAATGCTTTGTATTTTAAGTAAACTGTCGTATATGACCAAGTCTACATGCAATTTTTTTCAAGTAAAAATTAGTTGATTTACTAAAATCTAAGTAGCAATGTGTTCAATTATTCTGCTTTTCATACAGTCTCTGGGACTTAAAAACAAGGAGGAAATTTCCTAAACCTTTTTGTAGTACTGTACTGAATAAAGGCAAGAAATGCAGAAAGCATCATTAAGTAACCAGTTCTTTTAAAAATTGTTTTGTTCCTTAAGGATCTATTTTTAAATTCGTAGGAAAATGTAAAGGTATACAAAGGCACCAAGAGTGGTATTTTGTAATAAGATACTAATTTTCATTGGAAGAACAAATCGCACTGGCTCAGAGCAACATTTTGCTATATACAAACTTGCATTCAAGGCACAAAGAAACAAATCTTTCTTGAACGTACAAGTATACTTGCTGTTTCTGCAGTGAAATTCTGTCATTACATACACCTAACATGTTTATTGTTACTAGCATTAAGACTTTAATGTAAAAAAAATTTACACTTCCCATCAATAATTAATCCTGCTGAGAAGATGTATATCATAGCAATACAATTTCATACTAAGGGCTTAAATTTTTAAGGCGGCTGTAGGGAGAAACAGCTAAAACTATAGTTACGTGAGCAAGTAGAGCCTGACAGCAGCGCAACCAGGACTTGGGAAAAGGGCAAGGGAAGAGCCCATCCCACCGCACTGAGGGATGGGCTAGGTCAGCGCAGTGCAACTTGAGGAGGGGACTTGTGCTGAACCCAGAAGGCTTGGGTGGGTAAACTGAGTCTAAGGTCTTTCTAGGCTTTTTATCACTGTACGATACTTTCTTTCTGCTTTTAGTTATATGTCTTTAGTTATGTGTCCTTTTAAATACCAATGCAGAGGTGGAGAGCCCGCAAAACTCTCTGGGTTTACTAATCCAGAGAGTGGTCATCAGATATCAGTACCCATTTGAGGAAACAGTTCTTTCTTAAAGGTAACAAATAGCAGCTTTACTATGTAAATTTTGTCCTTGGTGATTGATTCTGCATTTAAAATGCTGAAGGCTTTCTTATTATTTCTCTAGGAGACAGAAATAATCTGCTGAGCTGTTAAATTCTTAAATTGTAATAATTCCAGTTTTAAGCTAGTTACCAACATCTCAGGCTAGATCTGCACATGGGTCATAATTCACTGCCTGCAGCCAAGATCACTAGTATTTTATGCCTCTCTCATGATCTAAGGATTCATTATCACATTTTCAAAATTGCATTTCTAAAATACAGTATACTTAGTCACTCTGCTATATGCTTAACCCCATTAGCATACTCATTCCTCAGAAATCTTTGCTCATGTAAAACTGGCAACAGCTGGTTTACAGAAAATCAATACCAACGCTACTTAAATGAAGATGATTCACTGTCCACAACACTTTTGTTTTCAGAAGTATTCGATTCCTAATTGACCGATTTGTTCTCCCTATGCATCATTCATGCTTAAATATTAAGCTATTCAAAGTTCTCCGGGATACAAGGTCAGGAAAAGTGGCATGTGGCAATGTGATATGCTTGCTGAGCCTCAAGCAAGCGCTGGAAATGAAGCAATGCCTAAGATTTATTCACATTTTCATGGTAAAAAATGAGAACTGCATGTTGGCAGGTAATTTAAGTGGAGACAGATAGCTATGGGGCAAAGCGGAGCATCCTACTGCAAAGGGTTGCATACAGCTCTTCTGGCATAAGAGTTCAGTCTTTAATCTTCTCTGGCTAAATTTGGCTTATTCTTTAAAAACTCAGCCAACCGATATGATAGTGAGATAAAAAAGGAAGCCCTTTTTAATGGTAAGAGGTGTACAGTGTTGCATTTTCTGGATTTACTACTCAAAATATGAAGGAAACCTGAGTATGATCCAATGGTATCGATGCAAGAGCAACAATTTTAGTGCTTAGCCCATTGTGCACTGAAACTGGAGGAAAAAGACACTTAATAATTCTTTAATTCTTAATGGAAACTGAGCTGAGATTTAGGGAAATATATCCCCCATGCAGTCAGTCCCAAATAATATCAAGAGCATGAGAAGAAATAATACTCTACTGGCAGAAAGCTTACTCATAACATGAACAATCACTACCTACAGAACATTGTTTACAGATTTTTCAACAATCGGCTTTGGTTTAAAACTATGCTTAAATGTCAGTTATGCGTGAGATACACAGGTTAGTGTTTTACCCTCTGGCAAGAATTTAAAGTCTTAAAAGACTAGAATTCAATCTGTAAAAAAAACATCTATAGTTCTGTGTAGAGGTAACAGCCAGTCTTCCATCATCACTTTTGTCATCCTTCAACTTTAACAAGGTATATTCTGAGAAGGATACAACCACGCGGTAAAAGATACTGGCCTACCATTGCGATTTAGTTTCTAAATTTGTGAATTATCTTCCAAAGACTATATTTTCAGGAGTGCCTTTACAACTAGTATGTCACTTGGGATTGAATTCAGGTGTAGTGCTAGCAAGCAAAAGGCACAGGCATCCGTTCAAGCGTATGTTTAGGGTCAAATTTCAATTTGATGTGGGTGCTAATCTTTAAACCAACCTCATGCAAAGCCACTGGGAGAGCAGGAAAAGGTATATTAGTTCACTGCAAGAAGTCAGGATTACTCTGGCCTTTTTTCTGTATTAATACCTTGTTTCACTAAATGGGGTGCTCTTGAATCACATGCTAAAAAGCTTTTCTTTACATTTATGCTTTTCCCTTTTGGAGTTGACTTTTCACCTGCTTTCTGCATATGACAGTAGTAGAGTTAAGGAAAAATTATTTTTTTTTTCATTTTAGTATTTTTATTAAAAGAACAGAAAAATGTCATGAGAGATTGTGAACGTTTGTGGTTAGGCTCTGGCAGATGTTTTAAGATCTTAGACCAACGAACTTATAGCAAGGTGATTAGAGGAACTAACAAATTTAAAGCAACTTGCTTCCATAGGTTTGATGCAGGAAAACTTTATGACAATGTCAGAAAGTTAACCTTTCTTGGCTCTCTTCATCTGCAGCAGAAAGTTCTGACTACAGATCAATGAGATCAATCTTACATTAAACTGACCAGCAGCAAAGTATAGCTTGAACCAATGGCACAAAGAGAGGCTACTCTCATCTACCGCTCTGCAAGGCGTCAACTGGAATCTTCCCTTTGGCTCTCGATTGCCCTGACAGTTAAAGGCTACTTACCACCTTCTCGACAAAACTCTTCAAGACCAACAATACATTAAACTTTTAGCAAGTGCTTAGCATCCAGAAATTCGCCAGCTGAAATAATATTGAGCAAGTATTTGGTGACCCTTTAGTTTTCTTTCCTATGTAAATTATTTTGACAGACTTTCTTACAACTCAAACCATACATATCAGTGTCTTGAGGTACTGCCGTCTGAATTAGAGTTCTGTAACTAAAAGTGTTGCTATTCAGTGCTTCAGCTGAAGTTGTGGTTCATCAAAGTCTGACCTCTAATGACAAGATCTGCAAGTTGAGTACAGACTAGATGAAAAGAATCAAACTTCAGATTTATTTCAAGAGCGTTAATCTCAGATTTGTCTTTCCTCACAAGGTGACGCACCAGTTTATTATAGAGAAGAGACTTGATTGTACCCATCTTAAACAAAAACCTTCTTTCCTGAAATAAAATGGTGTCTAATAGCTGCTGTTAAAGGCAAGCACATGCCTTAAGGCAATGTCAAAAATGTCAGTAAAAATTTGAGTTTCCACTAGCGTTAATTTGTTTTTTTAAAAAAATTGCTGTCATCATTACCTTGGATTTAGAGTTATACACTAAGAACATAACTACCACCAGTAGACGCATGAATGTCAAATGGAATGAAAAGATCTTTTAATAAAAGTATTTTGGATAAGTCCTTTTCTTCAGCCAGAGTTATTGTGCTCACTGTTAGCTTTCCAGCAAAAGCAAAATGTCCTTCTTGTTTTAACCCTGGGCAGTCAGCTATATTCCCTGGACTCAGTAGACAGCTGGACTGCAGTGCTGAAGAAAGGGAAGGAAAGGATGCATTGGCAACAACTATAATTTATCCGAACAGCGAGAAGAACTCCCCTTGGGCAAAATGGAAGGTAACAGTCAGCACCAAGCTAAACAATAAACTGTCAGCTAGATCTGCAACTTCACTTTAGCACCAAGTACAGAGGAGATGGGTTGTACTTCCTATGAAAAACAGAAGAAAAGAAGGAGGAAAAACAACAAGTCTATGTTTTAGCAAACACAAAATGAACGCAATCCCTACAAAGTGTATGGGTGGAAAGCTGAAACTGAGAGAATTTCACATGAGTACGAAAATTCAAGAGTCTGCTTCTCTTCCAGCTTTTCCAGCTCTTCTTTTCCAGCTCTCCAGTTATATTTCCTTTCCTTTTCCTTACTTTTCATTCATTGTCAGTTCCCAAGTAAATAATAAATGAATGCACTTGCCATCAGGAAGAATAAATGGAATTCTCTTGAACTATGGAAACTACAGAATGGACAAGTAAAAAGCAACACTATGTAAATATTTTGTGTCCATAATTTTATCATCTATAATAAGATGCTAAGCTTTGGAAACTTTAAAAAGAATGGAAGGAATGAGAAGTGCTGTGGGAAATATGATATATTTTGCTATTGAGAAGCAGCCAGCTTACTGAAGTAAATTTATATTCTTCAGGAGAAAGTAAACAGATACACTTGGTAGAAATAGAATTCTTCATAAACCCAAAGACAGGACAAAACTTAGATCCAATCTTGAAATTCTGAAAGTTTGAATCATTACAGAGTTAGATTCTTCTGTTCTTTGGGCCTCTCAGCTCACAATCTTCTGCCCCTAACACTTAGATAATTACAGCTTGCTCATTAGAGCAGCCACCTTTTCTGCATGCAAAGAGGACCAGGCACCTTGGGAAACCTGCTCTATGTTCACAGTTTTTTAGGGTCAATGCTCTACAAAAAATAAACTGCAACACAGACACAGAATGAGAGCTGTAGACCGATGTGTCGATTCTATTTATGTGATAAGAATATATGACCATAGCAATGGCAATCATAGAACAATACCTCTACATTTTCCATGTCTCTCTTTCTTCTACCCTTAATATCGGCCAGCCCAGTCATTCGTTCCTCATTCACTGTTACTTCCAGAGTAGAGTTTCATAAGCAAGAAGGGCTTTTTTTTCCTTTTTTTTTTTTTTTTTTTTTAAGGTAGATGTGTTACAAATTGATCAAATACTCTCAAGACTGTCGAGAGCTCCTTTTACCAAAATACAAAGAGTCAAGGTTTTCGTATCTGACGTTAAGAAAGTTGTTAAACTTTCTCTTGGTCTGAGGTCTTAGGTGTTCCAGTCACTTGCAATGTAGAAGGATGGCATATACTAGTATGTAATATCATATAGGATAATATCTTTGAAATAAAATCAGCTGATACAACGTATTCAGCATTTCTGTAGAGGTTTGTGCAACAAACCAGAATTTCCTAAAATGAAGACAAATGCGTCTGGGATTTGCTACAGATGGACAATCTGATGGGTCTTCTTTTGTGATAAGCATATGAGAAACTTGTTTAGTGTGGCAATAAATCCAGGAATTGGTGGAGAACATTACCACCATGACATCAGGAAACATGTCATATCACAGCCATCAATAACATGCCCAGGGAAAAGGGAAGGAATAATGTCCTCATCTCCCTGGCTATATCCCAGTTTCACTGTAAAGTTCATGCAGTTTCCCATCCATTCTTGGTACTAAAACATCACCAATGTTTTTTATTTCTCCCACTCTATCTCTTTCTCATTGCCTTTTTAACCTTGCTAATAGGGTGTAATTGCCCAGAGGAATTCTAATCTTGTAAAACATGGTCTGGTTGCAAACCAAAAGCAATGCTAGATAAGTGGAAATGAAACATTTACCACCCACTAACTGATAAAGAATAGCTCGTTACTTATCGTAGTCAATCATTTGATTTACAGTGCCCACAAACAATCTTCTTAGAGGATTTTTGCTGCATTTTGTTGTGTTGGGTTTTTTTTCCCCCTGCTATTCTTTCGCTCTCCCAATCTGTATACCTAGCTCTTAAGAACAAATGGTAAAATCTGAGAGCAAAGAGCTTCATGTAGAATGCCTTTTCTATGCCTATCCTTCCTGCCAAGAGCATTTAAAAACACAAAACAGAACATCTACAAAAAATCTTTCTTATTTAAAAAAAAAAATATATGGAATGATGTTAGCTGAAAATTGGCCAGAATAAATACTTGATCCCATGACTGTTTATGTTTTCTGTTCATAACTTGCAAACTAAATAAAAATGTGAAAATAATCCTTTTGTTGATAACATACAAATAATAAAACTCAGCTCCTGTTAAAAAATTACTGTACGTTTTGGTGGGAAAAGTTTCTGATTCTTAACAAGGAACAATCCATTTTTATATTTTTTATATAACTATTTGGTGAGTTTCACTCTGAAAGATGTTTTGAAAAGTTAGACTTAAGGAATTTCTATCATCCTGTGGTGCAGACAGTATTATAAGCAAAAGCTGCAGGTGAATACCATTATGCATATTCAGGTGAACTCACTACAGAATCAGAAAAAAATACAAAAAGAGTAGGAAAAAGAGCTACATATTTAAAGATTCGCATACACATGCAAAATCATTTATCAATACTGTTGTTTCTCAGCTGTTGTCTAACTTCAGGATGCTGAGTTTGGGGGAAACACTCATTTTGGGAATAGAATGATGGTGTCACCCTAGTATGAGATCTATAGTATTTCTGCCAGCTCCCCAGACTTTTCAATGCAGGTCTGTAGCTTGGCATCACAATATCAAGGCTTGACTTCACATAGGATCTTGCGAAGTGTTTTGTAAATACGGCATGTATCTCAAGATTTTATAGGCAAAAGTTTAAAGATGTTATAAACAAGCAAACTCCAACTGTTTATAGCCTGCAGGCTTATAAATTTAAAAAAAAAAAAATTTAAATAATTTATGATCATCAGTAGACACAACCTCTTGATTTTTGACTGCCATACAGATAGTTTCCTCCTAAACGGGAGAGGTCAGGCTGTCCTCAACAACCACCCTACAGTTACCTCACAGACTTTTCAACTTCTCATCTGGAAATCAGGCTGCCTTCACTTCTCGTAGACCTTAAAGCAGTGTTGCCCTCAGTCCTTCTTCTGAGGTACGAAGCACTGTCAGAAATATCATCTTAAGCACTTCCCCATGACTCTTTCCATGACTGCCCATTTATTTCCACTGCTGTACAGTGGTTAACTGCGGTTAACTGCAACTTAGTCACGCCAACCAGCCAGGCATGAGTCTGCACTATGAACCAGATGAGTAACCCGAATACAGAATTTATTAAATAATGCCTGTTAAATCCCATTTATGTTCTTTCCACCCTGAGATGTTTCACTGCACAACTCTACAAACACTTGTGTTAGCGCTGCTGAAGAGGTAGCGACGCAGTGAGGGTTGAGGATAGAGATGAGGTAACAGATATTGCCCAAGCTGGTATTGCATCTAATACTTCTGATCAACAAAATGTGAATGATGACCTCTGTGGAGAAGTAAGTGGATAGATAAGTACCAGAAGACGAAGTAAAATCTGTGAGAAGGAGGATATAAAAGCAAGGACATTTGCAAAGAAAAAATAGTAGAGGAAGGAAGAAGAAACAAGAGACACAAGATTAAATCCTTTCTCTTTCTGTGGCAGAAGCACATCCCTTAGTACACAAGCGTGTGGTCTTAATACATATGAAGTCATAAGAGCATCAATAGATTTACAGAATTAACGTGAGACACATGCTGAAGAACCCTCTTGAAATAAAGTGATAGTTAGCACCTATGTTTAGAAAATACAACATAATGCTATACTCTTTTTCTCTTCCTAAACTACTTCCTAACGAAATTATACAGATATTTTATATTAAATGTGTTTACTTCTTAAAGAATCAATGCTTGAAGCTACAGTATAAAAATCACAGTTCCTGCTTTGAGGAGTACTTTTCTTAGAAAAAGCAGAAGACACAAAGCATGCACCACTTTTTCTGTAATAAAGGTAGATTAGCCTTTCCTCTGTGCTGTAATGTATTATTAAACACTTAAAGGTATCGCTGATGGAATCTACTACAATAATAGCATAGCTGGAAAGGAGTTCTTTTTCAGGATAATTTATTCCATATTGGGCCAACTGGAAAGCTTTTCAAAGCCTGTCAGCACCATTAGCTCTTTCTGTTGAGGCAAAAGCAAGAGTATTGGATGTGTATTGATTTGGTGTTATTCTGACACTGTACAAGATTTGGAAGCTGGAAAGAATTAGATATGTGGGTGTATCAGAAAAAAAAAAAAAAAGGAAAAAACACAAAACAAAACACATTACAGAAAACTTATCCAGGCTCTGAAAGCAATGTGATCCGGCATTTCTTATCAGCACTTAAATTTCATTCTTTGTATCATTCATATATTTGGATGAAAAGTCCATTAATGCTCAAAAAAAACCCACCAAACTCAAATGAATGAGAACTTAATTCCATTTATATTTTATTCGTATTTCTTTGATATGTGGTCTCTTGTATATTTAGAGGTCTTATGTTTACATCACAGAGGTAATCAGTGTTACAATTTACTTGCAAAGGATATTCTCGAAGGCTTCCTCCTTGACTGTGGTTGCCTCCTACACATTATGAACCTGAGGTGTTTAATTACTAATATGTTCAGGCTCAGTCAACAGGCTGTTGTGGGGCATATGCGTTAATCTTATCTGGATGTATATATGAAGTACTTTATCAGTCTATAGGTGACAAATTACAAGTCTCAGGAGACGAAAGCACTTTGCAGAGAGACCTACACACTCCATAAAGAAGTTATACTGTTGAATAATAATACTTTGAGGAGTTTACTCTTAACCTGAATTTTTTTGTGAAGCTCTTTTGTAACAGATCCACACAAACAGCTGTAACCATAACTGAGATGACAACAAAGTGAAAGCCCTGTCTGAATGGTTCTGATAACCAACCAAAGTCTCTCATCAAATTTTTCCTTGGAAGAGAAGATACCCTCAGCCACTGACAGGAAGATGAGGCCTTCCTTCCAGTCATGGAGTCATCTGCAAGCTAGGATGAAGCTTCATCAAATACATAGGATGAAGACTGGTCTGCAGACATGACTTTCACATCCCAAGGAAGGGGAGGTTCTTTGTAATTTAATGGGAGGTCTATCAAAACTTTCCACCAAAAATTTAGAGATAAATAGGGAGGAAAGTCTGGATCTGAATGGAATCCCTGGAGGGCTCCAAGAAAGAATTTCACTATAAAAACAAGTGCATTTCACAGGGAGTGGGATGCTTCTGTGGAGGGCAGCCACAGAGGGAGAGAGAATCCCAACCCCAAACAGCCACAAAAGCACCAAAACGAGAGCTAGACCGCGGGAGACATCTTCTTGGTTTGATCTGTCACTACGTAGATTGTAATTGTGGGGTTTCGTTTCATTTCATTACCTATCTGAATAAAATGTTTAAATTATATTGTTTAGTATGTATGAAGTGCTAACGTATTTTTATCTGTATTTTATCTTATAGTGGCTTACCATAATTTCCAAGCAAGTAGTTAGCATCAAGATATCCCTCAGCCAGGATGGAGTGAGCCTACAAAGGTAAGTTTCCAAATAGCTTGAGATGGTCTCTGCTCCCAAGAATATTTGTTTTCTGCATAGAAGCAGCACAGACCTGTTTGAGACCAGATTTTTCCAAGACATGCAGTGGAGAAATGTAGCAAGAGAGAGGCATGCCTAATTTCCCAGAATCTCAAGGGAGTTTACAGTAGACTAGATCCTTATTTAGAGAAACAACTCTGATACCGTGTCAGGAAAGACAAGTTATTATAATAAATATACATCAATAGTTCTACCACAATTTTATCTTTGAAAAGTGACATCAGTGTCATCACATGCCTTTATTTGATCACTAGTGCAGAATCTGGCGCATATTAGGAAGATAAAATTTTCCTATTGGCAGACAAATGAGCTGTCAGGAAATTCTCAGCCCTATCACAAATGACATCTTGATTTGTTCATCTTCTAAGTTAAGCGAGAAGATCGGAGTTTTGGTAGACGAATGACAGCATGCTCAGCACTTTATATTAAGGACCTAGCATGCAAGAGAGACATTAAAAATTAAGCATGAAATAGGAATGTGAATTTCACAAAAATATTTCTGGTATATTTTTCCCAAACATCAGGGATATCAGATTTTGAAAACAAGTCAAAACTAGATGTTTATGATTGCTCCGTTTATTTAACTTTCAGGACTGCTTACTAAATATACCCTAGAGAGTTGAATTTACTTCTTTACCTGCTTTCTTGAAGAGTCAGCTTTCTTTTTTAAGTCAAGTTTAACTTTTCTGTCCATTTTACAGTAAATGGCCTTGACTGCTGCCATGCAAATCAATAAATAAATTTGTACACAGATTTTTAGATGGGCTTCAAAACTGCCAGACAATATTGTGCAGTTTTACCCTATTTAAGCATTCTGCTGAAACATTCGGAAAGGAAAGATCTGCACCTTTCATGCCACTTCCATGAGGGTTTTAGAGACTTAAAGACCGCATAAGTGAGAAAGTCATAGCTGGATAGTAACCATGCAGGGTGAAACTTCTCTAACTTGGTTGCCCATCAAACCTACGTATTCGTCTATTTTACATATCTCAGCCCCTATAGGCATGAGATAGGGTGTGAGCCAAAGCTCACTGATCTCAGCAGGTGCATTTCGTTCACTGAGATGGTTTTGGGCAAGTGGACTCAGAATGAGCACTTATTCACTCTTTTACTGATGTTGCAGGTTCAAATGTAGAAAGCCACATTAGATTACCGGTTTTGAAAAGATGGTCCTGTAGGACTACAGTTCTAATTTACTTTTTTCAAATAGGTATTTGTCAAGCACCTATTTTATACTGTAAGCTTATATTTCCATAGTTAACAAGCCTAGACCTATGTGAGATTGCTACTTATACAATATCATATATGCACATGGGACCTGAAACACAAATATAAGGATAATGGATTATGGACTTATTGACCTCAAAGGGAGCTGTGTCCTTGATGTAAACAATTTCACCATGATTCCTATTATTAATCCAAAACTAGACCAGCAGCATAACAAAAGAACAAGAGAGCATGTCATTGGACACCAATGGTAAGGCAACAGAAGGACTATTCTTTGGGATAAACTTGATGCAGAAAATTGTAGTGTTTTAAATCCCACTACAAATCTACAGCAATTTTTATTAATTACTAAATTTACAGACTTACTGACTGCTCATATCCGTGTGATAAATTATGCATTGATAGTATTATACTTTAGTACCACAATCTTGAATAGTATGCTCTAATAAGCAAGATATTTTGAAAATACAATCCAGTTTTATTATTCATATAACTTATGGTATGTAAACATGCTGAGGATTTTTTTATATATTGCCTCAGAATTTAAACTGCAGCCAATTAATGGAATCCATTTGATACTTTCAGTAATGTGTGATTTGGTCTCCTGCAATTTGATAGAATTGCACTGAATCAGATATATCTTCTCACTCAATAAAAAAGAGCACTTAGATAAACCTGATTATAGAAACCGTCAACATCAGCCAGTGGCATTGCAAAAAACATAAATCTGTGAGTACTTTGGTCTTCCAAATGGTTATTCCTTAAAGCAAGTGGACTTGCGTATATTTAATAAACTATTTGCTTCATCAATGACACTACCAATAATAACGTATTCCCATGTTCAGAAATAGGCTCTTAGAATTATGTTATAAAATGCTCCAAGTTTTCATCCTAACCAAAGATGTATTAAAAAAATAAGTGAAACAATGATTTATTAAAATAGTATTGCTAAATTTTTTAGATAAATCCCTGTAAGGAGTCAGGTAGATATCTGTTAGAACTAAATACCAGTGAGAAATAGAAAGGAAACTCCCTATGAGTGGGAAACTGGATGGATGTCAATATCTATGCATGAGTTGGCAAGCTGTCTTGAACAATTGAACAAATTTCAGTAGTTCTCCTGGTAGTTCTGTAAACAATTAAGCGATAATTAGCTACGCATATTTGAAAAAAGAAAATAATGTATTTTTCAAAGTTAAAGATCACATGCATGAGTTGATGGCTTTCTGACAGTAGATTACTAGCAACCAACAAAACTAATTCCTGCTATATGCTTAAAGGCAGTTTCATCATGTTTATTCATCTTGTAAACTTTTAAAAAAAAAATCAAAGGAAGAAATAATTTTGTACTTGGGGGGGGAGACACATTTTTCTGGCCACTTACAAGCAAATGAAGTCATTATGCAAATGCACAATCATGTTTGGCACAAGGAATTTACTGGAGTAAAAATCCTCATTTCATTAGCTTACCACGTTGTGCCATTTTTTTTCCAATGCATGCTTCTGCTTGTTATTAATAACAAATAAATAAAAAGTTCTGGTTTGTGAAAGTCTCACAGCTGGCCCTTCATAAATCTAAAACGCCAATAGCTATCAAGTAGTGCAGATACGCCTTAGTGAGAACATTCCAACTGTTTTGGTCATACTGTAATTTTTGTTTCAGAAATATGGTTTTAATAGGGTTTTACTAGGGAAAACTTTAATGCTTGAATTTTAAACTCAGACTTCAAATTACAAAGCGAATGTGGGAAAATAGGTGGAATCTGCTGCTAAACACTCCCCATAAAGTTCACACCCTTGAGAATATTTCTAGTACCACAAAAATATTCTCACAAGTGAAATAATGTTTCTTTGTTCCATGTTAATCAAAAGCCTCCAAGAGAGTAGTTTTTATAGATGAAGGGGGAAAAAAAAAAATCTTTGAAAAACATCAGCCAGTCCATAAATCAAACGACACTGTGCCATTACAGGGAGGAAGACTCACTGTAGTTGCTAGCATATTAGAGAAAAGGAGAGAGAGGTCTTCTAAAGGTCGCATGGGCCCATCTTTAAATTTTCTTGTATCTTGTCAAACAAACTTCACATGTGCCTATTTTCAGCTCTTCAGAACACTCTCCATGTCCAAAATCTCAGTGAGCAGCAGGACTGAAATATAAAGCTATCTTTTTGCTCTGGAATCTTTTCTTGTGATCATAAAATCTTAAAACGTAAAGCTGGAAGGGAAATAAAAAGGTCATTCGTTAAGCTCTCTGCCTCCACCAAGCAGGATCAAGCTCCATGTCAGCTATTCCTGTTAACTTCACTGTTAAAGCTCGTAGTAATGAAACCCTTTTGCAAGAATCTATCCCAATACTTCTTTAACCTTATGATTAGCTGTCACATTTTGCTGAAATCTGACAGAAATCTTTCACGTTGGAATTAAATCATTGCTTCTTGCTTTATCCACAGCAGCCTTAACCTGCTTCCTTCCTGTCTCCTCTAGATTCAACAAAGGTTTCATCGGCCCAGTCCTTTTCCAGTTTCATAGGTTCTCATTTTGGCTGCTCACTCGACGGCCATCTTCAAGAGCCCATCGCTCCAGAAAGAGCGGTGTCCCAAGGCTGACACCGCAAACCAGCTCCAAGGCTCTCGCGTCTCTGAGCAGAAGCTATTGCACACCCCGTCACGCCAACAGCACTCCCCACTGACAGATTTTAGCACGACTTTAGCTGTAAACCAGGCTCATTTGTGATCAATACCGGCTAAACTGAACTCTTGCGAAAGACGATGGTCCTGTCCTGTGCCCTGGGGGAGAGAGGCAACACCATGGATGCTCCCACACTAATGCTTATCTCAAAGTCCAACCCCTGCTTGAACGCACTTGCTGACTCTCCCAGGAGGATGCCATCTACAAAGCTAGTAAGAACACTCTCGAAGCTGCTATCCAGCTAGTTAATTAAAAGAGTTGACAGTAGACTGCAGAAAATTGGTGAGTACAGTCTTTGAGGCCAAATTCATCTTCTAATGATTCCGCTTGCATCTAGACTGTATTTCCTTTGCTTATGAAAATATCTATGGTTCTACTAAGGTAACAATATTTAATACATTTTCTCCACTGACAAGGGTTATTAGCCAGTTCTGGGTGGAAATTGAATAGATCTAGTATTTTTTTGACAGGCCTGTGTTGACCACAACTTATCTCCCTTTGTTACTCTCCTTTTTTAAAGTACTTACAAATACTTGGCTTGATTTTTAGTTCCAGTATTTTTCCATGCATTGAAGCAAAGCTGACTCATCGATAATAATTCTTTTGCAGTCCCTTTAAAGACAGACGCTAACTCTATCATTTTGTGCCGTTCTGGAGTAATAACCATGCCCCTGATGTCAGAAAAAAAAAAAAATCTGTTCAGTTTTTCTACTAGGAAAACCATAAGTAGTAACAAATTCTCTGCTTGACCCTTTTAGATCATGTCAATTAACTTGATCCTGCTAGATTATGTCAAAAAAGAAATTATTTTTTTTTTCACTTAAATCAAAATTAGATATATGGGCATAATTCTATATATTCTACATAGCTACACGTAACATTAATAAATTATTTTAAAATAGAGGTTAAAATGTGAAACAATAATAGCTCTGTTTCAGGAGTTCCCAGGTAAGAGGGGAAAAATGAGTATTGGAAAAGAGGGATAAATATGAAAGACAGAAGAAGGAAAAGAAGAATAGGAGGGGAAAAAAGAGCTAAAACTGACAGGAGAAAGAATCAGAAAGAAAACAGAAGGCGTGACCAAGTAGTAAATCCTATAAAGAGCCATTTAGGCAACAGAAAACAGAAATAGCTTCAGTCACATTATTACAGCAGAAAAAAAAAAAAAAAAAAAGCATAACAAGAGAAATAAAAAAAAGAGAAAAAGACAGAGAAGAGGAAGTAGAACAAACAAAGTATGATCAACTCTGGATTTAAAGTGGCTTTTAAAATGTAACCATATTCAAGATTTATTCTTTAGGGTGAAAGTACTAAGAAAAATGTTCAAAACTGTATTTAAAACAATTTGAACAACTTCAGAAGTACTTAAGTTTTGTTTTGCAGTTTTGACTAGTATGTTATTTCTCATTTAGATCACAATAAGACAAATCCCCCAAATTAGCGCAGCTTCACCAAAACAGAGAAGAAAAAGAAAGAAACAGATTTAAGGATACCAAGGTCACTCTTCCTTGTGTTCCTTGGCTCCACGCTGCTTCTGAATCCCTTACACCAGCAGAGCTGGCAGAAATATTCTGCTTAGCTTCTCATTAAGTAAAAGGACTACTATTGGTTTACAAAGCCCTTTTCTACTGGAGAACCAAGCCCTATGTTTGTTCTTAATTTTTTCTTTGCTGCAGTCATATCTAAAATATAGGGAATTCTTATCTGGAATGAAGGAGGCTGTCCAATTTACACTTAACCCATGATATGCAATAGAAAGTTGACATATGCGTGTATAAATAATTATGCATAGAAAACCCTGATTCTTTTGTATATTGCAGGCATCAGATGTTGTAGCGTCGTCTTATACTCCTTCTGTGGAAAGCTTCCCTCAAATGTCTGTGATCCCTATACACCCACAAATCATTACTAAAACATTTAGCTTACAACCTGCAATGTTTTTCAGGGGTCTTTTTGGTGTTGGTTCTTTTTTTTCTCATGCCTCCCTGTGTTTCATGGAAATTTCCAGTAGTCCTGAACCAGTGTTTTATACAGTCCCACGATCGTTGTACTTGGCAGATCTTTAACGACATTGCTGTTGGTATTTTGAAGAGCATCCAGTGACTTTTGCAGAGTGTCTCTGTGTCCCAGAGACAACGGGACACAGCACCCTCTCCGAGGGTGGTACTGTACCATCCTCACCCCCTCGTACAGCAGCACCACGCAGAGCAGTCGTACGCCAGATTCTCTTTACTTTTACTTATTCTGATAAATAAAGAAGAAAAAACAGAATCCAAAGCATGTGGAAAGGCAGCTCTCTAAAAGATCAGTTAAGGAAACATAAAACAATACTTGGAAAACAGAGATTAAGAAGATAAAGTGAAGTTCTCCTAGATCCCATTTGCCAATCTGATAAAACAACATGGTTCCGTCCCTGCCACCAACGAATGTGAGAGCATTGTCTGCAGAGCACAATTTGTCTGCTGTGATGAGAAAACTGATCAGCAAGCACCCAGTAAAATTAAGAACACAAGTGAGATTTTTCAAGAAACAAGTAAATAAGGCAATAGGGAGGATATGAAGTTGCTGACACTGAATTTTTGCATCCAGCATTCCTTTTGCTTGAGCCAAAAAGCTATTTGCAGACAAATAATAAACGTATAAAGCCAAGGAATAAGTGTCATGTCATGATGCTGTTACATTGCTCTTTTGTGCAAAACAAAATCTTTTGCAAATGTTAATTACACTTCAGGAAACCTTCATGAAAAAAATATTTTTTTTTTGAGAGAGAAGAATATCACACAGAAGTGAAACAATACAAGGTCACACAGCAAGCCAGTGAAGTGACTGGTCGCTCAGGCAGTTCCCCTGCTCTTGAATTACACAATGATTTCCCCAAAATACCTCAAAGTGATATGAACAGGAATATCACAGAGGAGAAAAAAAATTAAAAGGACACTCTCAGTCCTCAGTCCCGTATGATGGGATGGTCACTAATTACTACCAAGCTTCTCCATTTGGCATTGTGCAGAAGACTTTGGCAATGCTCATGTCTAGGTTCTTACATATTCACATTTCCCCTTCTCTATTTTCCATCTGTACCAGCTTCACTGTTCAGACTCAATACTGAGGACTCAAGGGGCGGGGGAATCTTCAGGGCTATCGCCAGCAGCTTTTTAGATGAATGCCAATATGCTCACTACTCGGGAATCTGCTTGCAAAACTGAATGTAATGGAGATAAACTAAGAAAGAAACAGTGAAATTATTTTCATGTATACTCTGGAAAAAAAAAAACACAATGTCACATTTACTAACAGAAGTTGAACTAGCAACTCTCTCGCATCGTCCTACTCATTAAGGAAAATGTGTGATTGGATATTCTGAAAGCGCGATAGCTTGCCGATAGAATAGGGGAGTTACGACACTGGTCATCGTGGAAGCAGTTTCCGTCGCAGCAGTTGCCATGCGGTTGGACTTGATGATCTTTGAGGTCTCTTCCAACCATATTAATTCTATGATTCTATGCCACTTGAACACAGTATCGGCGCGGTTTAGGAAGATGCTTTAAGTGAATTAAGAGATGTGTACCACCCTGCCAGACTAAACCCCAAGCAAGTACAGAGAATAGAAAACTGCTCCAAGGTACGCACTCAGTTATGTGAATACATGATATACGTGAATACAGGATATCTATACGTTGGCAATTGCATCTGCCTTTGGTGCTATATGGGTTTCAGGGTGCTTACACTGGACGAGCAATGCAATCTAACTCATGTGCTCCCAAATACGAACCAAAATGCAATGAAAGGAGAGGATCATCAGAAGATTCACTTTGAAAGAATATGCTTGATCCAAACAAAAAGGGTAATACAGACAGATCATTAGCTCCGGTTGAGATGGAGAACAAATTGCATTAAAATCAAGTGAAAGCCCCTTCTACTAGCTTATTGGAAATGTTGTGAAGAAATCTGAAAACTCTACAATGGCAACATTTCACAACCAATTTAAGGTAATAAAAACTGTGGTGACTGTGTGGTAAGCATACTGAGTCAAACAAGTGCTTGAGGGCTGTCAGGTGCACTTTCTACTTTAATTCTCCAATTTCAGATTCTCTTGAGCATTTGGTTGGGTGCCTAAGGGAGACAAATCATTTTGCTGCTACAAACTTTTAATGAAACTCTGTCCCTGTACTCCAAATTAACTAACAGGATACACAGCCTGTGATTACAAATCTTCTTACTGGAATTACTCACACCACAGTTCCTCAAAGCTCATTACCCCCACAGTCTGTGTGAAAGAGTTGGATGAAAATAGAACGACTTTTCTGTATTCCTTTAAACGTAATTGCTTGGGGTTTAAGGATCAGTGTAAACTTGGGTGTGTCTGAAAATTTAATTCTGGAGGAGGGAGGTCAAGACAGGAAGAGAGAAACAAATTTCTCCTGCACACATATGCTGTGATACACAATCTGTGTCAGTTCCTTCACCAGAATTATTTCACTGCAGACAGACACTGTACAGCATTAAAAATGATCTAATTACGCTAGTTATGGAAAATCACTAGAAGCTAACCATCTTTTAGAGTAGGTGGAGCCTCCTACATCTGAACTGCATTAAGTAGGCTGAGACGGACCTCCACAATCTGCTCTCCAAGTCTAGTCCTTGGGAACTCTCTTCTATTCCCCTTTTATAGGAACTAAAAATTGATGAGCCAGTTTCCCAGGGGTGATAAGCAGGGAAATAGTTCTCTGCTTCCATCAAGATTTTAACAAACAAATGTCTGTCCCATTTGAAATAAAAAAACCCAACTAATCATCACATTTAGATTAGAAAACATTGTAATAAATGTTTATAGCTTATTAAACAGTTATGAGAACATAGCATGCTATTTATAAAGTGTCAGATTTGTACAAACACAGAGATTTGGCAGTCATCATTACCAATCATTTCGCTTTTCTTCCCATTTCTGGCCCTGACACTTTGAGGTGCTGAATGCTCAGGCATCTTGTGGAAAGCTTGGACAAACTTTCACAGTGAGATCCTTCCACGATCAGACTGAACGGTGATTGCCAAATAATCCTCCTGTCCATCCTCCTAAGCTACTGTGAAGCTGCATCGCTCCACTGGATACCCCAATAAGTGCTGAGGTAGGGCTTCAGATCCCTCCTGCTGGAGGTAAGGAGACAGGATATTTAAATGGACATTTAAAAATAAATAAATCGCCTCACTAATGCACTGCAGAAAGCCTGCTGGTTACTTTGGTTTCTTTAAGGCTTAAGAGTGGAGGGAGGGGGTTCTAGGGGGACAGGAGCGTCTGCTTTGAGGTGGGATTGAGGGGGGGAGGCAGTGTCTGTGGTACGAGGGGAAAAGTATCATCCTGGCTTCTTCAAAGGTCATCCTCACTGAGGTTTTATCAACAGCCAGCTTTCTAAAAATAATGCAGCAGGCAGGATCACTATCAGAGAAAGGTAGAAAATAACCCTGACATTAGTATATCCTGCTCAGAAAGTCATTCCTTGATGTGCTAAATTTATTATGCCGTTGGACACGGTGAGGACTTTTAATTAATCAGTAAAACACTGAGAATGTGATACACGGAATCAAATGAGGTTTATATTTGCGAGTTTTCATTCTGTATGGACAAATTTTTCTATCTGCAGAAGAGTCCAAAACCTGTAATTATTAACAACTTGCTTGGCTTCACTGTTGAGGTTTCCTAGGTTGTTCTGGTGGGGTTTTGGTTTGTTTTCTTTTCATTCCATTGACATTTTTAAATAAAAATCAAGGCCAAAAGATACTGAAAGAAAAATCTGAAGCAAAGAGTAGTAACTTTGCCTCTCGGGCACTGATATTTTCATAGCTACAACGTATCTACTGATGACCTGACATTTTTGGTGTAAAAGCTATATAACTTCAAATTCTACCAGTTTCAGTTGGACTTTGCAATATGTGTATGAACAAATCCATGGTAGGCAGACAACTACACAGGCATGGCTGTGAGAATGGGAGAGGAACCCAGAGAAATCAGCTACCAAAACACAGGAGATGATGTGGGCTATAAGCAGTTCCAGCACCGTTAGTCACAGACTTCTCAGACACTGCCTTCACTGAAGTTACGTTTCTCAGTCTGCTTTGCATTAAATACATACAGAGAGAGAGAGAGAGAGTTCTAAATAGAAACCATTGTGGCAACAGGTGATGAAATGATCCTTGGGTTTCAGAAGGTAAGGTGGATCATTCAATTAAACAGATTGAAAAATATAAGGGTATTATACCAGTTCTACTTGAAAGCAGCAATTAATGATAGCGTAGGTTCTCAAACTGGATATTTAGATTGAATTGAATGGGAAAGGAACTCATAGGGTGTTTTCAAGTACAGCATTAATTTTCTGATGTTACTTTTGTTAGGATTTCTTTTTTCTTTTGTATCTTTTCAATGTCAGATTCATGGTTGGATTTTTTTTGTTTTTCAGGTTTTGTTTTGTTTTTTTGTTTTTTCGTTTTGTTTTTTTGGGTTTTTTTGTTGTTTTTTTTTTTTTTTTCCCTCAGGGGGAGCATAGGTTTAAACAATACTGCTTTCTAGGTGAAAAACTGGCCTGCAATAAGCTTTAGGCTAAAATGTGATTTGCTTTGCATCATTAAGTTATAGTTGTAACAAAGACAGCTTTAAAGGGTTGCCCTGAATCCGTGAGATTCTGCCAAAAAAAAAAACCGCAAAACTATCGAAAGAAATTTTCATTGTAATACCCAGTTCCTCTGTGAAGGACCCACAAAACACACTGTGCAGAACTGACATGGATGAAACCTCTCTAAAGAAACATTTACCAGCTCAGTCAACGAACCTTTCGTGTTCCATGAGCTTCAAATGATCTAAATACAGTATTTTCCCTCACTATTTTTGATCTCCAGAGCACTTTATCTAAGGAATAGACTGTAGCAGATGAGCTAGCTCTTGAAACAGCCTATTTTTTATCACCTCTCTGACAATTAGGAGTTAGTTAAAAGATTATTATTTTATTCTAAATACACGCTCGTAGAGAAACAACATTTGATTGGAAAAATAATTCCAATGCTGAAAGGCAAATCACTTATAAATTCAAGTAGAAAATAGATGAGGTCCTGAAAGTAGTTTCCATGGAATCAGTGAAAACTACTAACGTAGAAAATAAAATTCTGTTCCAAAAAGTCAAGTCATTTTACCCAAGGGCATTGTAGACTTCATTCGTGTCAAAGAGCATCAGGAGGTGATGACCACACCATTCTAGGAAGTCCCGAGTAAGGACACAGTATCAAGTGGTAAGACTGTGGATGAGCCAGAAATGTTTAAAATTATATTGGCTCTGCATTCCCATGAATCACAGAGGAGCTGATTTGTTATCAGCAATAACAGCCGTTGTCCCTAAGAGAGGGGGACGATACAGGAAGCATATGCTCCAGGCTATTTAGGAAGACGTTGCCAGAAACGGGTGTAACGACACGGTGACCTGCACCTTTAGATTATAATTGTATGTGAAGTCATAAACTAGACAGAAAGGACACATAAGAGGGACACAGAAAGGAAATATAATGAAAACGATTAATACGTGATAGTTTCCAATCCATTATTTTCTGCAATATGCTGTTTTATTCTTTTCCGGAGAGCTCTTGGACTCCACCTTTTAGTTCCTTTAGCCAGGAACAACTATATTCAGCTCAAAGTTGGGTTTTAGCTAAGGACAAACATCTCATCTAGCAGTAGAGTTAATATTTGCTCTAGAGATAGCTACGTGTCTCCAGCAAGAATTAGAGAAGGACTGGGATGTAAGAACTGCACTGCTGCCAGTGCTTCCTTTCAGGTACCTATGGACCGTTAATTCATTTCCAGTATCTCTCAGAACAAACGGTCATTGAAGTTGTGCCAATTCCTTCATAACTTAGGGAACAAGCTTCATAATATAAAACAGAGTAAGCTGAAGTGAGGCGACTGAAGTACAGTAACATTTAAGATTCAGTTCGCACTCTCCCCGGTTACATCAGACATAAAAAACTATTTTAATGTGATATTCACCATCAATTTCTTTTGCCTTTGCTCTGATACTCCCAGATCTACTTCCCCTCTGGCCCCAAGGGTCCCTAGGGCTGCGGGTATTCAATGCCTGTGACTGTAGTTTCTCTGGGTTTATTTTCTGTATTACCCTGCTATCTATATCCAAATAACAGAACTGACTATTTTACTAGATCAAATTTCTAATGACAGATGGGTTTCCACATCCAAATGCTAACATTTAGGCCCTTGCAGAAAACATTAATTTTTACTTGGCTTGCAAATCAGCACTAAGCACAATTTAAAACCAAATATGAAAAAAGTTGGATAGAAAAACCTTAGAGAGTCTAATTAATGAAAGAGTCAGAAAAATTTTAATAAGCCTATATATATTTCAGCATGAATTTGTCACAATTAAAGTGCTTGTTAAAGAGACCTGGAATTCTCCTTCACTCAAATTTCCATAGAAAACTCTTCTCTTACTAAAATTGTCTTGATGTACCAGGCAAAAACCCATGACCTGTTACACGCCAGAAGTGGGTGTGGGTTTTGGTTTTTTTACCAGATTGAATGATCAGCTGGCACTGCTGTCTGATCATATGGACTTCTGCACAGGAAAGCAGTTTTTCTTTGCAGAAATACATTAAGCACTACATAAAACCACAAATAGCATTGATGTGGTGTTTAGCAAGGAGGAGTCCTCTGTTAAGACCTTCGTTCCGGTTACTTATTATGGAAGAAACAGATGGAATTCAATTTTTGCCCAACGGTTACGAATGATGAATATCTTTTCAGTCAATGCTGAGGGAGTACAAAGATGTAACAAAACAGTCTGGAGACCAAAATATAAAGTATGATTCAACATGCAGAATAAAATACAACCATCTCCTGATTTGTTGATTCCACCATGACTTCCTTACACATACTACGCCACCAGCTTCCAAAAATCTAGTTTTAGACCTGTGCTGCTATATTTCTGGCATACGTTCTGGCATAACAATTTCAATTCAATTAAAAGCTCTAATTCAAAGCCACTGAAGTCAATCAGCACATCTCCTTTGATCGGAGGTTTCCTTGGCCCCAAGAAATCTGATCTTCAGGTCTTTGTTTGCCATCCTTGCAGATGGTCTTTGGATTTAACCTCAGTTTTCTTACTTGCCTTTCATACTACTCTGCCGTGGCCATTTTTTCTTCCAAACTTTTCCTCTAATTGAGGATATGAGCTTTCTTGTTTACTTCTAGTGGCTGAAACCCATCCTTAGTAGTAATTTAGCAATTAAACTTTTCTTTTTGGGGTTATTGTAGCTTCTGGTATTGTTAAAGCAGAAAGTTTAGTTACAACACCACTGCATGCTTTCCATATTACCTGTGAGAACCATTTGCATTAAATGTGGTTCACATTTTCAGTCATTTAAAGGCGGGGGGCGGGGGGGGG